>NC_043716.1:7681986-7882860 GCF_006229205.1 Suricata suricatta
TTTTTTTTAAAGAAAATTAATACCAAGATGGAAAAAACCAAGCATATCTATAGTAACTCCAAGATAAAAGCTTCGATATCTATAATGCATCAGGAGATTCGGGAAAGAGACCAAAGAATATGGGAAAGTGTCGAATCCCCTGGAATATGAAGCTAGATAATAAACAGAGGTGCCATTGATTTTTAAGTAAAAGCAATTAAGAAACAGCCGGGTAAAATGGGACAAGCTGAAAGAAGAAATTAGGTTGGTAGAAATAGTTCTAAATATAGCAGTAATTACTATTTGACAAGTAAGCCAGTCAGCTAAAAAAAGAAAAACAAAAAAAAATTGCAGATTAGAAAACTAAAAACAAAAGTAAAATCAGATTCAGGCTGCTTATAGGAGATATATCTGAAAAGAAGAGAACATGGAGGTTTTAAGTAAAATGATAGAAAGGGACATATAAAATAAAAACAGACAGTATCCCACAAGTCATATATGAAGCTAACATAACCCTGATGCAAAAACCAGGCAAAAACATTACAAGAAATGAACTGGACATTACAGGGTCATTTTACTCATAAATCAGATAAAATTTCAAAACAAGGTGTTAGGAAATTGAATGCAACAGTATATAAAAAACATAAAGCAGTAGAGTTGAAATCTCTCAGCCCATACATGAATGATTTGTCATGAAAAAATCTTGTGATTACTAATTAACACATTGAAAGAGTACAATTATGTGCTCATCTCAATGGATACAGGGAACATTTGATAAAATTCAACACCCATTGTATGTATAACAAAAGGAAAAGTATTAGTTACTAAGGAAAGAAGGAGACTTTGTTAACATTATATATATTATTGTATGTGTGTACATATAGATTCCCAGAACATAGTAAATGAGAAAACATTAGAAGCATTTTTTAAAATCGAAAATACAACTTGGATGTGCATGACTTTAACATGATATTGAAGGTTCTAGACACTGCCATATAAAATGTTGGGGCATGAAAATATAAAAGAAGGGGAAAACTGTCATTATTCACAGAAGTATGTTCTACTACATAAAAAAATCAAAAGAATTTACAAATTACTAAAAACAATGGGAGAATTTAGCAATTTGGCTAGGTATGATTTTATAGACAACAGTCAAATTTCAAACCATCAGTAACAAATAATTCAAAAGATTATTAAAAAAAGTCATAATTTACATAGGATCCAAGGATACTCAGCATATAGGAATAAAACAAACAATAGACTTTCAAGATATCTATAGGAAAAATTATTAAAACTTTCTTTGATTATTAAAATTTTTAGGAGATATTAGAAGAGCTAAGTAAATTAATGCACCATGTTAATTGATGGGAATATATTATTAATATTGTGAATGTGCAAATATTCCCAAATATTCCCCAAATAGCCTTGTGGATTCATTGCATTTTCAAACAAAATATGAATAAGATTCTTCAGAATAATGCACACGTTGGAAAGATAAGTCTAAAATCTATACTGAAGTGTAAAGGACCAAGAATTATCAAGATACTTTTGAAAAAGACAAGAAACAAAAAGAGACTGACTTCTTAGAAAGTTACAATTGTTAGGGCTTTGTGTCATCAGCCCTGGGATTGGTGAAGTGGAAGAGAAAACCCAGAAACAGGCCCACATGTGCACAGTATTTTGGTATTAAAAGAGATTCATGTTGAATCAATAAGGAAAGGAGATAATTGTAAAGAAAGCTAGAAAAACCTGCACGTTCATGTGGGGGGAAAAAATCCCTACCTCACACCATACACAGAAGTCAACCGAAAAGGCATTAAGGACTCAACTATCAGAACAAAACTTTAAAATACTTAGTAGAAATTGGATATGTCATTTAGATGTTGGGGTGAGGATACTTGTCTTAAATCAGACCAAAAACATTTACTACCGGAAAATAAATGGCAAATTTGACTAACATAAAAATTTTAAAACTTTGTTCATTAAAAGACACTTACAAGGGGGGGAGTAGCTTACAAAGTAGGAGACGATATTTGTAAAACACAAAAACAAAGCATTAGCACCAAGAACACATAAGTTCTATAAATAAGTAATAATAGAGGGCAAATAGAAAGAATGGGTAAAAGTCATAAAGGAGCAGTTCACACACAGCCAACAAACATATTGGAGATGCTTGAAACCATTAGTCACAAAGGACGTTTGATTCAAGATTACAGTCAGATATCACTGTATACTCTTCTTGGCCCAGATTTATAGGGCCAACAGGACCGAGAGGTGGAGAAGATACAGATCCATGGGTTCTACGATGTGCAAACATTTTAAGACATTTGTTCCCAACGTTAAACACTCATTTACCCAGGAACTCGTCAATTCCACTTCTAGGTGTGCACGCAAGAAAAAGAAGCCTACAGGAGGAATGTAGAACATTCTTAGCAGCACTGTGTGCCTTAGCAAAAACCCAGAGGCAACTTAAATTCCCATCAACAGGGAGTCACTGACGCTCTGATACAACGGAATCTTAAGTAGCCGCCCAAACCCGTAACTATAGTAACATCAACAATCAGGGTAGTCTCAGCAATGGACTCTTAAGTGAATGCAGTGAGTTCATGAAGATTACACACAGCTCCATATTCTTTTTATAAAGTTAAACACAATATGTGTTTGTAATGCTCTTAGAAATACATACAGTGCAGTAAAAGTACACAAAAGGAAAGCAATGGCATGATGGATACAGGATTCAGAGTGATGATTATCTCAGGTCAGGGGGAACAAGGAGGGGGAAGTTTCACGGCTGAATGTAGATTACTGCCCAAATCCTAGTTTTTGTTTGGGGTGTCAGGATCATGAGTGCTTATTATGTCAGAATAAGGAAGGAAGGAAGGAAGGAAGGAAGGAAGGAAGGAAGGAAGGAAGGAAGGAAGGAAGGAAGGGAGGGAGGAAGGAAGGAAGAGGGGAGGGAAGAAGGAGGAATGGAATGAGGGAGGGAAGGAAGAAAGGAAGGAAGGAGAGAGGCAGGAAGGAAAAGAGGGAGATAGAGGGAAGGAAGAGAGGGAAGGAGGGTGAAAAAGAAAGAGAGAGAAAGGGAGAAAAATAGGTTGGAAGAACAAAAAAAAAAAAAAGAGAGAGAGAAAAGAACAGAAAAAAGGAAGCAAGCTCATCAAACACGGCTCTGGGTCCTGGCATCTCAGCAAGTCCAAGTCCTCAAAGCAGACCTCCGAAACTCTCTCTGCAGAATGTCACTGGCTAACTTGCTTCCCAGACTTGTGGGCTCTGCTTAAATCTGTCCTGACTGGGGATGTTAGAGAAAACCTTGATGTCTCTGGGGGCATGCACCTGTGTGAACACCGGCTGACGACAGTGGCATCACTGGTACGTATTTAGGAAACACACACACGAACAAACAGCCTTATGTGCAGAAGAGACAAAGCCCCCAGAATCTGTGGGGTTTTCCCCTCCTTTATCTTGTTTTTCTCTCTCTCCCTTCCTTTCCCTCATTTTCTTTCCCCCTAACCTCTGGACGTGGCTCACACTCCAGAGGTGAAATGGTGTGGAATTCCCTCAGGGAGAAGGAACGTATTAAATCTGCCCGACTGGCATCAGAATACATTTTGTTTGGGCGATTTCTATTTTATGGCCCACATGTAAATTGCCATGTGGAATTTAATAACCCAAACGAGCACGTTCCATTGAGCCAAATTGGCATCTATTCCCTGATTTCTGAAGGAGGTTTCTGGGCTTTGGGATGGGGGAACTTCTCACAGATGGCAGCGTTTTGATTTAAAATATTTTTCTGCAGGGAGATCAGTTCCAGACTTGCCCGACTCCTAGAATTTGGGGGAAGAGAGGAGCGGAAGGTGGTAATTTGCTAAGAAAGGAAGGAAAAACAATAATATTTATTTGATTACATTTTCCTGTGTTCTGGGGGCTGGTAAATTACAGGCCTAATGACTTCAGTGTTGAGCATTCGCGTTGAACAAAGCTTGCTAAGAGGCAGAGGGCTTTGGAGCTAAAGGGAACCCAGAAAGAAGCTTCTCTCTAGTGCCGCCACTAGGGTTTTGTGTGCTGGATAAGATTGCCAGGAATAACGTTTGGCTCCCAGCACCCATTTCCTGCTTTCCTTACACTGACTACACAAGCAATAACAGAATAAGAGAAAACATTGTGGATCATTAATAATAATGAAAATACATGACGCCTGAGCTCCCCAAAGGTTTTTCATTATTATCGGTTATTTTCTTTTAAGTTTATTTGTTTCGTTTTCAACAAAGCCTTGGGGGAGGGCCAAGGAAAGAGGAGGAGAGAGAGAGAGTCCCAAGCAGGCTCCGCCCTGTCAGCGCAGAGCCTGATGCGGGGCTCAAACTCACAAACCGTGAGATCGTGACCTGAGCTGAAATCTAGAGTCCAGCACTTAGCCGGCTGAGACACCCAGGCACCCCTCGCTCATTTTTGATTCTTACCAGAGCTCTGTGCCATGGGACCCTTCTCCCCTTTTGTAAGTGAAGAACTGGGACTTTTCACGATTGCGTAGAATTTCCTCGTGTCTTAGATTTGAGCTTTGTGTATGTGTCTATTATTTCCAAGGACTGAATTCCCTAGCATTGCCCTTCCTTATAGTTCCAGATGCCTCTGTGAAAAGGCTGTCCAGGCCCAGAAGAGACAGAGCAGGAATAACCCCAAGGTCCAGCGGTACTGGGATGGCCCCCCACTGGGAAGGATGCCCCCCAACATCTGGCGCACCCCCAACAGCCTCCCTCTGCCCTGCCTTCGTGGCTCGCTGATGCCCTGCTCCACCTGCCCCCCGGCGGCGGTGGGGGGGGATGGTTATGAGCATCGAAGGAGCCCAGATGTTGAGAATCGGCCAACCTGGGTTTGAATCCAGATCATCTACCAGCACAGTGGTCTCAGGGGATTATTTACCACGTCGAGTTTCCATTCTTCCCCTTCGTTGAGGGAAAGTTACACACAGGTCACAGCACCGCTGTGAGAGTGACATGGGGTGGCACCCTCCCTGACCGGCCCCCTGTGATACTGCCTGAGTCCCAGGCCGCGGGGACACGTGACTTTATCCTGATGAGCGACTCTTTTTCTAGAGAGCAAAGGTGAGAGGCTCCTGACTGAGACAAAATTGCTTGGAATTTCCTCGTAGGCAGAAGGGAGGCGCGCCAATTTCTGCAAAAATCAAATCCTGCCCCCTACCAGTGATTCTAAGAGGCAGGGAGAACACTGGATTAAAACCCGCCAAATCTAGGGCGCCTGGGTGGCTCAGTCAGGTAAGCCTCTGATTTTGGCTCAGGTCATGATCTCACGTTCATGGGTTCAATCCCCGTGGCAGGCTCTGTGCTCACAGCTCAGAGTCCGGAGCCTGCTTCGGATTCTGTGTCTCCCTCTCTCTCTGCCCCTCCCCGTCTCATGCTCTGTCTCTGTCTAAAAAATAAATAAAACATTTATAAAATTAAAAAAAAAAAACCCAAATCCTTCTGATTCAAAATCCCCACTGTGACACTTCATCTCTGTGTGATCCCCTGGCCATTCACTGGCCCCTCGGAGTCATGTCAATTACCCCTGTGCTGTCTACTCTGGGGTGGAAGGAATTGAAAAGAGAGCAGACAAGTAGAGGTTTTTTAATTACAAAGTAGTCTCAGACATAAAGCCGTAGTATCTCTCCAGCCGTCATGACCGATACTCTCCTCTGCAACATGTATTTCTCCACAAAATTCCTCAAGGAGACCAATACTGTAAAATCTCTCTGAGATAGACCAGAACCTTCTTTGCTTGGGAGAAGGTCCCAGTTCGGCTGCCCCAGACTGCCTGGGGTCCTTGCTCAGAAATAGCAGACGGATCTTTTATCACTGGGGGATTTGGAGGAATTTCTAATTTGTGAGACTGGATGAAAATAAGATGATACACTTTCTCAGCAGGAGAGAAATGCTTTCCAAACACAGCTAACAACCTTCAGATAAATCGGTCCGGGCGACCAGGTATTTGTAAAAGGTTAATTGAAGGTGCATTCCACATTCTCAAGGATTCTTAAGCCGGACATGATTGCACTTGGCTCAGCCACGGAGTTTTCATCCCCCCCCCCCCCCTTCTGCCCGCGCTCATCTGATGATGAAATGCCATCTCTCTATTACTGGCATTCGACCTTTAAATGGCAAAGAGCCTCTTTGTCATCAGATAGAGTCATGAAGAGCCGTAAAGGAGGAGACGGAGTGAGAATACTAACACGTCTAAAGGCAGCACGTTGTGAAGCCCTACCCGCTTCGGTGGGGACTGCTGACACAGAGTAGGCGAACGCGGGTCCGTCCAGACCTCCCCTCCCCCAGGCTTGTCCGACAACACTCAGGGACATGACTGACAGCCAGCTGCGTGCCCATCCAGGCACAGGCTCCCTGCTTTCAAATTTGGATGGAAAACTCCCTTTTCTTTAAGATTCCATCCACTCCTCCTGTTCACGATTTAAGCCATCATAATTTATACTGGGTTCCTGGACCCATAGTAGGGCATGGTTCCGTCTGCTTGGGTTATTCTTCAGGGTCCCAGTCACGGACACTGAAAGGTCTCTGGCACTTGAACACATTCCGTTGGATGGTCCCGGGCAGTCCTGTCGTGCGGGACGCTCAAGGGTTAAAGTGCATTTCTGCCATCAAATTGCTGGATTGCTGGGCAGCTGTGCCAAACCACTTAACCTTTCTGTGCCTCGACTTCCAGAGCTATAAAGTAGAAGGAGTTTAATAGTGTCACCTCACCTTCTAATGGGAATGTTTTCAGGAATAACTAACGCTCAACCTTGTAAAACACATGGAGAGCTATGAAACCTGACAAGAAACCTTGATCTTAAACTCGACTTTTTCTCCAGGGTGCGGAGAGGGGAGAAAGGGGAGGTGGGTGGCGTTTCTGTTATTTCTCCCAACAACCAAATCCTTTTTGAGGTTTGCATGCCAGAAATCAATATGTAATATCTCTGGCCTGAAAGGCAACGATGTACTCCATAGAGAAGAATGAATTGATTGATCTGGCAATTCTAGGCTTCCTAATGCAAGCTGGGTTCCCTGAGGTCTCAGGATTCAAGGTTGACACCTGTCCCTTGTCATTGGTCAGTCTATCTTCCTATTCCTGGCCATTATCACCATTCCCCTGCCACCCTTCACACACATCCTCACACTACAGACAACTGTCCCCAAAGTGAGGTGGCGAGCCCCCTGGTATCTAATCAACATCTTTAGAAATTTTGCTTGAGGTCCAGTGTTTACATTTAATTTTTTTTAACATTTATTTATTTTTGAGAGACAGAGACAGATCATGAACAGGGGAGGGGCAGAGAGAGAAGGACACACAGAATCAGAAGCAAGCTCCAGGCTCTGAGCTGTCAGCACAGAGCCCGAAGCAGGGCTTGAACCCATGAACCGTGAGATCATGACCTGAGCTGAAGCCAGACGCTCAACCACCTGAGCCACCCAGGTGTTGCTGGGTATTTACATTTAAACCTGTGCCTTACACCATCTTCAAATCAATCTGCCAGACGTGTCTACTAAGCGCATACAATGGAGATAGGACTTTGGGAGATGTAGTACCATAAGAAGTGGGACCCATCCTTAAGCACCTGAGATAAGGCCACCAGGCATGGAACGATTCAGACGTAAGGTGAAACCCCATATAAGTCAAGGCTAACCTTGATGGTACAGACCGTCCATCTGCAGGGTTTTGGAGAAGAAAAGTCCCATTAGGAAGAGTCATCGACACATCTTGCAAATCTTTTCGATGGAGGAGAATGGGATTGGCGCACGTAGGGAGAGGCTTAAGAGGCCATTACAGGGAGGTC
Organism: Suricata suricatta; assembly: GCF_006229205.1. Taxonomy (NCBI): domain Eukaryota; kingdom Metazoa; phylum Chordata; class Mammalia; order Carnivora; family Herpestidae; genus Suricata; species Suricata suricatta. Next base: position 7,689,785 of record NC_043716.1, read on the forward strand.
AGGATGAATGTAAGAACAGAGAAGAGAGGGGGCTGGCATGAGCAGGTGGGGCCCTGAGGCGGCTGGACAGTGAGCAGACAAGGGGTGAGCCAGGGAGAGCAGTGTTTGATTGGCCAGAATTGAGGTCATGGGGGAAGTTGAAAGTAATGTTCACCACCTTATTTTACATAAAATGTTGAGTCTAAGGGAAGTGCTCCCTCTTTTTCTAGTGACTAGAATTTGTGGACATTGTGATGGCCATTTACCACTCACAAGACTGCCTCCCACCCCCACCCAACTTCCTAATATGGTTTGGTATTCTGAAAGTCTGGAAGTCAAATTTTTGGATAAATGGGTTTTATAACCATCCCTACATAGGGTGATCATAGCAACACCATTATGAGCAAACCACTGCATTTGAAAGTATCATTAAAACGGTATGAAAATATGAAAAAATAAGAGTGAATTATACAGGGTCAGCTTAACATTTAGACATGCCAGGCAAATGCCCATTCGTGGTGTGATTTCAGGGACTCTGGAAAAATGCCCAAAGTGTCAAAGAAAATGCTCCCTTGCCTTCTATGGCTGAAATTCCTACCAACAACACTTAATCCCTTTAGTTTCAGGAGTTGATCCCTGTTAAAATGTCTATATCTACGGGAGCGGTAATAATTTAAGCTGCTCCCTCGAGCTACTGCCCTATTTTTTGCTTCTTTTCACAGTAAACGTCTTAACGAGTGGTCTACACCCCATTTCCTTACCACCCACTTTCCCCTTAATCTCCTAAAATCTAGCTTCTGTCTCCAAATCTCAATGGCTACCATTCTCCCCAAGGGCACCAAAGATTTCCGAATCACCAGTTCCTTCTGATCACTCCGGGCCTTCTACTGTGGCCTTTTCCTGGAAACTCTCCCCACTCAATACCCAAGCTACAGGGCGCCGTGACTCTCTTCTAGAGGCCTTGCTGGTTTCTCTATATAACCTTCAATGGTTGTATTTCTTTAACTTATGTCCTCCGCTTTACAGGTGGCTAAAAGCCTTCATCCATAGCATGTCTGATTCTCAAAGCCTTATCAGACGTGCATATTGCCACCTCTCAAGGATAAGAAAATGACAATTCAGAGAGCCACTAATAAGAAGTTGAGCTGAGAAGTTAACCCAGGGTTCCTGACTGAAAGTGAACACATCCTCATGGCCAGCTTTCCATCAGCTCCTTTTCCTTCCTGTCCATCCCCTCACACCAACTCCATTTGCATCCATAACTTCAACTCGCCATCCATTCACCGTGAATTATGCTGTGTTCCAGGATCTTAAACCTCTAGACATACAGTGTGGTCAGCCCACCTCTGATTGCAACCCAACAATATAGGAAGGCAGATGAAGGCTGAGTTCTGGGTTAGAATCTTTGTTTTTCTGCTTAGTGGTCTTGTGACATCAGGCAAGTTACTTAATCCTTGCGATCCTTCGTTTCGTATTGGTAAAAAGGGAAAAATCAGAGAAAGTCTCATTTACTAGCATGGTGAGGTTAAAGGAGATGATTCGGACAGAATATTGAATGTGGGGTCTGAGACACAAAGATAGCTCGAATATAAATGTGAGACACTGTTGTTAGTTCTAACAAGGAGAGTTGAACAGATGATCTTGAAGAACACCTGTTCATATCCTTCCTTTTCCTATCTGAGTGAGTGCCCTCTTGGGCTTCCATCTTTCTGTCCATGGTATTGACATCCTTCATTCCCCTAGGCCCGTCGATTTGAAATCTGGCTCCTACCCTTCATGTTATCCAATCACCTACCAGGCTTGGTTTATTCTTTCTTCACCGTGTTCTTCCCACCGGCATCACTGATGAGTCCTCACCATAGTCTCTGAGTGTTTGATCTCTCCCTACTCCCATTCAACCTTCATTGAGATTGATGTCTCAAGAATATAGCTTGTATTATTTTTTCAAGGTCAAAAAATATCCAGTGGTGGTCCATTGCTTTAGGGGAAAGCTAAATGTTCCATATGAAATTCAAAGTCACCCCAGACCTGACCCCTACCTCCTTCTGTCCATTCTGCTCCCTTCATAGCTAACTCTTATTTTCTGTTTCAATCTTCTGTTCCAATCAGAAGTTACACTCACAACCCAGACCACTTCACTGCTATGTCCTTATCTTCTTCCAGCAAATCTTCTGGGATACTCTGTGTTTGCTCATCTTTCTAAGTCAACCTGGCCCTAGGTTCAACTTCCATAGCCATCTTCTCCAAATTCTTCTGCCCCACAGTCAACTCAATTAAATCTCATCTCCCCCAGTAACAACAGCTACTGTTCACTGACCACCTGTTGTAGCATGTACCCACGTTTACAGGGTGGCTTGAATTCCATATGGAACAGTTAGCTTTTCCGTAAAGCAATGGACCACTGTTGGATGTTTTTCCACCTTAAAAAAAAATAATACAAGCTATATTTTTGAAATGTATTTCTGTATGTCACCAAGTCCCACTACCTTGCAAAGCGGATATTGGTACCACCCACATTTTGCAGATGAGGAAATGAGGGCTTTAACGCTCAGAAACTTGACCAACACTTCGAGGTTTCTAAGTGGTGGATGTGAGGGGTAAACCAAATCTGAATATGTCCCTCATTCATAACACCTTTGCTGCCCAGCTCTGACTTCCATTTTAATATGAGTATCTGCCGCATGGCATAAACATTTTTAAATTTTTAAATCTTTTAAATTAATTTTTGAGAGAGATAGAGAGACAGAGTGAGCAGGGGAGGGTCAGAGAGAGAGGGAGTGACAGAATCTGAAACAGGCTCCAGGCTCTGAGCTGTCAGCACAGACCCTGACACGGGGCTTAAACCCAAGAACTGTGAGATCATGACCTGAGCCGAAGTCGGACGCTTAAGTGACTGAGCCACCCCGGAGCCCCATAAATTTTAAAATATTGTAATGAGAAAAAAACATTTTAATGAGAATCTTTCTTCCTTTAAACTAGACTTTAAGTTTATAGAAGCTAGTTTCCCATGAACAGACACTGTATTTTTCTGTAGCAGTAGATGACTGATGTCTAGAGGGCCCACAGAAAATCAAAAAGATTGGTATACCTGGCCATATGTGTACATTCTGAATAAATTCTCCATATCCTGAGACATCTGAAAAAGGTTAAAGGTTACCTAGAAAGAGAGGGAAAGCACTGATTTTGATGTAAGGGGCTGCCTTATGTCACAGGAATACATGTGCACATTAGTATTTAATGCCTCTTGGGGGCACATTAGCTATGACAGTAGTTGGGAACACCACAGAGATTTTGTGTCATAATATGTGACCTTTTGTGACATTCATGGGTGGACCCACATACCTCCTTTAGTATTTCTATCTCTAGAAGCAATGATTTGAATCACAAGTTTGTTTGTTTTTGATCACAAGACATCCTCCCTGTTAGTAGGGGCATGGCCATATTTTTATAACACGATATCCAGTATGTGTCCAAATATCACAGGCAGCACTAATTTAAGTTCTATTAAGTAGCTATTATACAATTATGGGAGAAAGGCAGATGTGGGGCCTTAGAAATGTTGTCACAGATGGCTTTTCTTTCCCTCTGTTATTCCCACATTCACCCAAATTTTGGAAGTAGCCCATTCGTTTAAACTTATGTTCTTGGGAGAGGAATTTTAGGAGAAGTTTTCAAATAAGTACAAAAAAGGAACATCTATTCAAAGAGCTAGTGATTGGGGTGCCTGGGTGGCTCAGTCGGTTGAGCGTATGACTTCAGCTCAGGTCATGATCTCACAGTTTGTGGGTTTGAGACTCGTGTCAGACTCTGGGCTAACCACTAGCTAGCTCAGAGCTTGGAGCCTACTTTGAATTCTGTGTCTCTTTCTTTCTCTGCCCCTCCCCTGTTCACGCCCTGTCTTTCTCTGTCTCTCAAAAATAAATAAAATGTAAAAAAAAAAAAAGCTAGGGATAGAAGGGTGCCTTGGTGGCTCAGTCAGTTAAGCATCTGATTCTTCATTTCAGCTCAGGTCATGATCTCGCTGTCATGAGATCAGGACCTGTATCAGGCTCCACGCTGGGCATGGAGTCTGCTTGGGGTTCTCTCTCTCCCTCTCTCTCTCTGTGCCTCTCCCCTATTCATGATCTCTCTCTACTAAAAAAAATTAAGCTGGGGCACCCGGGTGGCCAAACTGGTTAACCATCCATCTTTGGCTCAGGTTATGATCTCATGGTCCATGAGTTCGAGCCCTGCGTGCTGAGCTGTGCTGACAACTCAGAGCCTGGAGCCTGCTTTACATTCTGTGTCTGCCTCTCCCCCACTCACACACACTCTCTCTCTCTCTCTAAAAAATAAATAAACATTAAAAACTTTCAGAAAAATAAGCTAGTGATAGACATGAAGGACATTGTTTTGATCAAGACATATTTCTAGGCCAACCTTAAAGAGTTGAGAAGCTCTGGGTACATGGAAGTTGCTTTCCTTTGATCTTTCACTGGCAGCTGTTGGTGCTGGACATCTCTCATGCCTTACACTTCTCATGGCCTCTCTGGGTCCCTCAGGCTCTTTTCAGTGAAAATCACCTATTGTCTCTCTCTCTCTCTCTCTCTCTCTCTCTCTCTCTCTCTCTCTGGATCCCTCTTCCTCTCTGATTCCTCCAAAGCTTTTATCCCCTGCGTCTTTGTAGAACTCAACTTTTCTCTTTCATGCGACTTGGCAGAAATCCCAAAAGGCAGAAGATTATGGTCTTTCTCTGTATCTGTGTGTGAATCTTTGTAATTATATTCTCGGTCAGAAAGGAGTAATTTTCTTTACACCTAAGCCCTGAAGCTCCCTTCTAAAATTTACAACCCACCTCTGACTCAACCTGCTCTAAGATACCAACTTCCTAAATTCCAAGCCTACAAGAACATGATTTCCTTTAAAGTGTATTTAGTCAGAATACACAGATACTTACAAAAGAATAGGAAGTGTGTGCTTTTGCTGTTTTATTCCATTATATCGGTCAACAGAACCAAGGTGAACTCCATATATTCCTAACATCCCTGAATCCTAAGTCTATCAGGAGAGGTGTGCATTGAATTCCTTTTAGTTTCTAGGGTCAAAGTTACATCTGGAATGCAAAGCAAAGCAAACAGTGATGATTCACTAGTCACTGGGCACTTGGTCTGTGAGGTCATGTACCAGGCACCATCGGAAATAGGAGAGTGGATAAGATTGAGCCCTTATTTTCAACATGCTTGGGGTCTACCCAGAGGGCAGAGGACACATCCAAATCATTGAGCTACAAAGCAGAATTTTAAGGAAATAGATAAAAGAGAAGCCTGGTGGGGACTGAGGGAAAGAATCAGAGTTGAGGCTTCTGCCTAAACTGTAGAGATGATGTCAGGAAGCAGAAATGATGGGTGCCTTTCCATCATGGAGCAAGAGGGTGAGCAACGATACTAAGACTGAAAAATCCCAGCCTTGATCTAAAATAGTTTCAAAAATATATCTGGCCAGAAAAAGAGTAGAATGAAATCTAGGGTCACCTGGGTGATTCAGTGAAGCATCTGACTCTTGGTTTTGGCTCAAGTCATGATCTCATGGTTCATGGGTCCGAGCTCCACACTGGGCTCTGGGCTGATGGGCTGGTGAGATTCTCTCTCTCTCTCTCTCTCTCTCTCTCTCTCTCTCTCTCTCTCTCCCTCTCTGCCCTTCCCCTGCTTGCTTGACCTCTCTCTCTCCCCCCCCAAATAAATAAATATACTTTAAAAAATTTAGAATGAAATCTAGTAGTGGAGGAAAAACCTGAATGCTGAGTTCAGGAGGCACGTAGAAATGGGGCTTGAATAATGATGTAAAGGAGTTTGACCTTCATTCTTTGCCAATAAGAAGTTACTGAAATTTTCAGAAATAATTTGATATTAATTCTTTGGCCATAAAATAATTCAATATCACCATTGATGTAAAAAGAGGAAAAGAGGCCTTCATAAACTTAAGAAGAAAGAGCAAAAACATAGAGGGTAAGAGATTAATAGCACAAGTGATGGAGGAGAGAATGAAACCAGGCATCCTTGGTGGATATTAATGTTCCATTTCACGGTGCAGGATGCCAACTGCCTCTAGCATCGTAACAATGGATACTCAGAGCCTGATGTTGGATTGGGTGTTAGGGAACAGAGTCCAGGGTGGTTTTTTTTCTTTTTCTTTCTCTAAAAGGCTTTGCCATCCATGGGGGGAGTATGTGGCCTCTCCCAAAAATCCAAGCGTAATCTTTACAGGCATTTTGTCGGCATAACAGCAGACTGTTACCGTACAAACAGTCATTAACTGCAGGCTATGGGCAAAGTTAATCCTGATTGCATTGCAACCCATTGGAACCAGGAAATCTGAGCTGCTGCTAATAGGCTTCTAGCAGCTGAATCCTTAGCCAGTTTTGGCCCAGCTTTCCATCCATGATAGCAGGGCTCAGTCCTGGCTTGTGCCCTGGTGTTGCGTTCTGGTAGGGGATTTTTCACTGGTTGAAAGAAAAAATCATAGGTTGACTCACAAGTTGTTTTTTTCAAGCTGAAAATTCAATCTCAATGTTGGACAGGGATCTTGAAGATTTTAACCTTAAATCAGAAGTCATATGCAGGTGCTGAGGCCCAGCAGCAGTAGACAGGGTGACCCGTTTTGAGGGACGCAAGGTTTTCTGTCCATCTCCTCATGCCTCGACCCTGATTCTCTTGGGTTCAAGTTGAGCAGATCTGAGAAGCAATGGTTCCTTCCTCTCTGACTTTAATCCATATCCTCCCATCTTACATCAAAAACTTATAAAATAAGTTTTGCTCCCAGACATCTAAACTTATAAAACATTTCATGGGCTTCTGATCCCCCTCCACAGTGTCTACCAGACATAGTTCTTCACGCGCTGCTTGACAAAATGAATAGCAAGGGACGGCAAAGGACTGACAAAGCTGAGTGACTGGAATGGCTGAAAGCATATGGGAATGTGTTCACAGGGCAGCACGGTGTCCTGAACCTCTCGGGTACCAAGGAGCAACTGCAGAATGTCTGTCATTTCAAGGCCAGAAGGAAAACAATTCTGGACATCTGATTTCAACACTCCTTCCTTCATTGACTAAGTAAGACATTAAGGCTCCTGCCATGTGTGAGGTGTTGAGCTGGCTACAGAGGTAGGTCATCCTTTATTTTGTCTAAGGAGGTTAAATTTCTATGACACAGAACCTGGGCCACAGGTCTGTATCTTAGTTACAGGCTGCCTCCAACCAGCACGCACATGGTTCATCGAGTTATAAATGCAGAAATGGAGGCTCAGATGTTGAGTGGCCAAAGGGCATGTGGATGGGGAAATTTATCATAACTATGCCCATTTGGCATTGGATGTTGACCGTGGCAGAGAGACCCCAGGACTCTGGGGATGAGACGGCAGGTCAAAAAAGAGCAAGATGACACACCTCTGTCCTCACCAAGTTCACAGAAAAGAGAGGTCCCGGGCACATACAGATTGCCTGTTATGATCAGGTAAAATGGTCACAGCAGGATTGTTCCCTCATACTAAGAAAAATGCACCATATGAAACATGTTATAACCTATGGAATAGGTCCAATGCCGCACTTTTATATGGGATTTTACTTCATGTAATGGATCTTGGCATGAAGATACTGCAGCTGATTAGCATTGCTGTGTGTGTATGTGAGTATGAGAGTGTGTGAAAGTGTGTGAGTGTGTGTATGAGTGTGAGACTGTGTGTGAGAGTGTGAGTGAGAGAGAGAGAGAGAGAGAGAGAGAGAGAGAGAGAGAGAGTGTGTGTGTGTGTGTGTGTGTGTGTGTGTGTGTTTGGGGGTGTGGCACGAGTGGATGGACAGCCTGGAAAACTATGGATAATCCTCCTCTGGGATGAAATTTTTCTGATTCTTTTCATCATAACAAGTGGGGAATCTCAGAACTCTAAGAGGTAATCTTAGACTCATATCTCTCTGGTAAAAAAGTTCCCTTCATTACTTATTAAAATTCCCTTTATCAGATCCAGTGGAGTGACCAACAACATTCAGTTGTCAACTCTACATCTTTGATACTCCACCGAAAGGGAGAGAACCCGTGAGAAGCAGAACGGATCGGGTTTGGAAATGATTTGGTTTTCTCAGCAATGGTGCTCTTTCGTAGGGGCAGCTGGGAAATTGTTTCAATAATTGGGAGATGTTCTGACTCATTTTATTTTCTTCCTTGGAGCAGAAATGTGGTTATAAAGAATCACATGTTGTAAGTTATCAGGGGAACACTGGAGGAAGTTCTCTCTCTCTCTTTCTCTCTACCTATCATGAAAGCATTATTTCTAAATAAAGAGAAACTTTAAACAGGGAAATTATAGATATTACATATTCTCCTCCTTGTTGTAGATATGAAGTCCATTTTCTGAAAAGGGACTTTGTCTATCCCACTTAATAACTCTATATTCATGTTGGTGAATCTTTTTGTTTTCTATAAGAAGGAAAAATAATTACATAGTGATGTTAAAGATTCTTTTTTAAATGTTTATTTATTTTTGAGAGAAAGAGACAGAGAGAGCATGAGCTGGGAAGGGGCAGAGAGAAAAGGAGACACAGAATCTGAAGCTGGCTCCAGGCTCTGAACTGTTAGCACAGAGCCCGACACAGGGCTTGAACTCATGAACCACGGGATCATGACCTGAGTGGAAGTCAGATGCTTAGCCGACTGAGCCAAAGATTCTTGATCCCTTTACAATATATTTCACGTGGTTCTGATCCACGTGAAAAGAACACTTCCTCTTTATTTGGACATGAGAGTATTGGGGAATAAGGCAGCCATTTAAGTGTCAAGTCTGTGATTTCCAGCCTTTAGGCTTTCATTTTGGAAACCATGGTAGACTGACCAATAGTCTCCTTACCAGACACAAGTTCCAGGGAAACATTTGTTAAAAATATTTTAAATTCAAAGCTGACATTCTAAGAAAGCAAAGATGTCCATATGAAGATAGGAAAAAAGTGTACACATGAAGCCTGGTAGCTTAGAGATTCATGGAGCCCCCACTGTCTGTGGGGCACCTATTGATCTGAGAAACCCAGAATGTTGGCCTTAATGGCTACCTGCAACGTGGGACAGGAGACAAAGCCTTTGGCCTTTGCAGGATGAGGAGGCAGATCAGAGAATCCAACATATATCATGGGCAAAAGATGATGTCTGACCTCAACTACAGGATGAACTGGGACAACTCCAAAAATATCTTGGGCTTGGCTCTGGATAGAGGGGGATAGGGAGAGTTCTTCAAAAATTCATGGATAGGACTTACCTCACATGGGTTTGTACACTTAATTCATGGTGTTTACATAGCCTCATAACCCAGAAGTTGAGAATTTTACCTAAAAGTGAACCAGGTTTGGCTCAGCTAAGGGAACCTGGTAGAAGCAAATGTGGTTCCTTCCTGACAATCTCAGTTCAGGCCTCAGAGAATTTCCACTAATAAAGTTTGAGCAAGCATGTGCTCACAATCAAAAATAACAAAGCACCTAAGGGCAGTAGGCATCATGATCGAGAGTCAGCAGAACAAAGAGCAGATAAGAATTTTCAGATTGGAGTCACAAGATACAGAATACATGTATATTTAACATATTTTAAAAATACAAGAAAGAATTGGGGTGCCTGGGTGGCTCAGTCAGTCAAGCAACTGACTTCAGCTCAGGTCATGATCTCACAGTTCTTGGGTCAGCTGTGCTGATAGCTCAGAGCCTGGAGCCTGGTTTGGATTCTGTGTCTCCCTCTCTCTGTATCCCTCCCCCTCTGATGTGCTCTCTCATAAATAAAAAGATTTTTTAATTTTAAAAAAATACAAGAAAGAATGAAAATTATGAGTAAGAAGCACAAGGTTTTCAAAAATAACACATCAGGTTTAAAAAATATACTAAAAATCTATATCTCAAAATACATAAAAAATACAGATATATATTTAAAATTAAAACTCAATAAAAGGGGAAGATTGGATTGAGGTGAACATTGAGTTAATGAAATGGAAAGTAAACTTTATGGTATTAGATAGAATGCTTCACAGATGGAAAGAAAATCAGAAAAAAAACATATTGAGAAGTATAGATGGAAGAGCAAAAATATATATTTATTCAAAGTTCTAAGAGTTTATTAGAAATAATAATGAAAACATAATATTTGGAGTTTGATAGTTGAGAATTTTCCAGAATTGATGAGAGACAGGGCTCCTTAGATTCCAGAAGCCCAATAAACTACAATCAGGAAAAAAAATAAGAGAAATTGACACTCAGGCATGTCATAGTAAAATACTAGAATGCTAAGTATGACAAAATGACTTTAAGGCAGACAGAGCAAAACATCTCTTGCAAAGAAAGTGAGTAATCCAACATCTGACTTTTCAAAAGCAACAAAGACATCCAGAGGAAATATAATAGAAGTATAATAGCTTCAATGTGATGAAAAGAAATATGTGTCAACCTAGAATTACATTTCTGGCTAAGCTACCTTTCAAAAACAATGATTAAACAAAGACATTTTTTGGTACACAAAATCTGAGAGAGTTGATCAGTACAAGGTTTATGATACAAGAATTTCTAATGCTTGTGCTTCAGGAAGAAGGAGTGTCGAGAATTTAAGGAAGAGCAAGTAAAGAAAATGGTACTCAAGGTGGAAAGGTAAACATCTCTTGATGGAATAAACAACAATAATACTAATATATAATTTATTTTTCATCAATCAGTTAATTAATTATTTGGGGGGAGCAAGAGAGAGAACACAAGTCAGGGAGGAGGCAGAGGAAGAAAGAGAGAGAAAGTTAAGCAGGCTCCACATTCAGCACTGAGCCCAACACAGAGCTTGATCCCACCACTCTGGGATCACGACTTGAGCCAAAATCAAGAGTCAGATGCTCAACCAACTGAAACACTCAGGTGCCTCTAATGTCTAATTTATTGAGTTAAAGAAGTACAGAGCTCAAATACCAGACAATAATATCACATAAGCCAGACTGGACATTTAGAGCTAAAATAGTCTATGCTTCTTGTATTTTTCAGGATGAAAGTAGAGATTAACTTAAAACTATGCTATACATGTTAAATGCTTCAGGGTAGTCACTAAATTTTTTAAAATGTGGCATACACATTTCAAACCATTAAAGGGAAAAAAGGGGGGATAAGGAGGAAAATGCTTCAATAATTTCAAAAAATAAGAGAAAGAAAGAAAAGGAAATAAAGGAAAAGAAGATACTTAGTGTGGTTTCCCCTCAAAGGCAGAGCCTGAAGGGAGGGTTGTGTACAAGTGGCTTATTTTGGGAACTGACAGGAGCAGCAGTGGGAAGGGTGAAGCAGTACAGGCTAAAAATGCATTATTTCGATAATCATCACTGAAATTCCATCAGAGACCCTCTGAGGAGCCATGAAGCAGACACCCCACAACTGTCCACCTGAAGCATGGGAGAGTGTTTACTTGCTTATTTCTATCCATCACCCATTGTCCATGCTTCCCCACTCCAGGTCTGTGCACGTGCCAGGATAGTAAGTACACTCTTGGAGCTTTCTTACGTGGTAGCAATAGAGATGCCCCAAGGGGATGAAAGGAAAGACACATGGGACTTTTGAGATGAGCTGTGACCAGTTTATACCTGTGGGGAGCTAGTTGCCACCACAACAGCTGGAATAAAATGATGGACTAATAAGATGTAACCCTAGGCACAGATGTCCTGGTCAGAGCACAGATAGGACGCAAGTATAAGATGGTGGAAAGGATTACGAATTTCTTGGAATCCACAACAAATGTAAACAGGTCCAACTCTTTAGTTAAAAGACAGAGATCATCTGTCTAGATTTAAATGTTAGTTCTCTGGTATTTATAAGAGATTCTTTCTTTCCATTTTTAATTTATTAATGTTTATTTAAAATTTTTTTATTGTTTATTTATTTTTTAAAGAGAAAGAGAGTGAGCATGAGCGGGGAAGGGAGAGAAAGAGAGAGGGAGACAGAATCTGAAGCAGGCTCCAGGCTCTGAGTTGGCAGTGCAGAGGCCGACTTGGGGGCCAAACCCATGAACCATAAGATCATGACCTGAAGTCCGACACTTAACTGACTAAGCCACCCAGGAGCCTCAATTTATTTTTGAGAGAAAAAGACAGACAGAACATGAGTGGAGGAAGAGCAGAGAGAGAGGAAGGCACAGAATATGAAGCAGGGTCTGGGCTCTAAGCTGTCAGAACAGAGCCCAACATGGGGCTCAAGCTCATGAATTGCGAGATCATCATCTGAGTCAAAGTTGGACACTTAACCGACTGAACCACCCAGCTGCCCCTACAAGAGAAACTTTCAACTTATGGACCATGAGGTAGCAGGTCAAAAGCTGCAAACCCCTCCCCACCACCGCCCCCATACAACTGACCTACACCCTTCCCTTCTTGTGGGTTGTTACTTTCCCCTGAAGGACCACAGTGCTCGGTCGCTGGCAGACTCGGGCCTCTGGCTTCAGGGCAAGAGTTGTAAGAGAAATTAGAAATCTTCTTTGCATATGAAAAGATTGAAACATGGGGAGGAGAAGGGACATGTTCAGAGACACAAAACTCACAGAGGTAGATCTTGGACCGGAAGTCAGATATATTAACTTCAAATTTATTTACTCTTCCTCTATACCAAGGGGGGAGTGTTCAGTAAACACTTATGTAAAAGTTCAGACATTTCAGTTTCTGCAGGCCCTATGGTCTCTGCTGCAACTCCTCAAATCTGCCATTGCCACCCAAAAGCAGCCATAGCCAGTATGTAAATGATGGCTGTGTCTGAATTTCAATACAAGAACATGTATAGGAACAGCTGGATTTGGCCCATGGGCAATAGTTTGCTGTCCCTTGCATTGATTGCACCATTGTTATTTTCTGGGCTAATCTCAAAATAATGTCTAGCCACCTCATTGCCCACATTACACATTAGAGAGAAACTCAGCCTCGTATCTTCAGCGATGCTCAGGTTCTATCTCAGCAAATGAGAAGTAGCTTCTCCCCACCCAACTGAGGTCAAAGAAAACAGAAAAGGTTAGTAAAAGAAAGAAAAAAAAAGAAAAAGGTGCTGACAGTTCTTATTGAGATGACCATTTGAGCCACACCGTTACTTCTGCTTTCTCCCAAATTCCCTTGCAAGGCATGGCGATGTGCTCTCAGGATGTGGCGAGTCGTGCAGGCTACAGAAGGGGTATCTCCTCAGCTAACGTCACATAGTTTGGTAATAAATTTCCTGGAGCCACTTCCCTCTTCTCCTTGGATAAGTCCCTCTTTCTGTTAAGGCCATTTTAGACAACAAAAAAAGAGACCACCCAAATCTACAACAATATAAGATTTCCCCTCTTTGTCATTTGTCCAAGATTACAGAAATTTTCCTCTTTGCTCATATATACATTTTCTAATATTTTTTACAAGGATCACGGCTTTCTTTTTCAAGAGAGAGAGAATTTAACGCTGCCACAAGAATTGCTTTGTTATCCTTCCTCCATGGGCTTCTCTCCTTCTGGACATGACAAAGGATAGTTTGTGCTTATTAAAATATGGAGCTTGGCACTCTCAAAGCTATAAAAGGGCAGAATTTAATTTGTCCTTTGTAGTTCCTCATTTCTATCCCTTTTGGTAACATTTCATTAACTCCATGCTTTTCTCAAAAGTCGCAGTGCATTATTCTTTGTTTTCGAAAAAAACAAAACCAAACAAAGCAAAACCCAGAGCTAACAGCCCTTCTACAAAGAACAATAGGAAATGAATAGCCAAGGCTTCTAGGGATGATGATGATGATTATGAATCTTTGTGAGAAAATGTCATTGGGACTCTGCCATGGAATTGAATTCCTCTTCACAATTTTATTGGCACTTATTGGGCCTGACAGTTTGATGAGAGAATTGTGGATTATTTAGAAGCTCTTCCATCACTGGTCGATCCAGTTTGATAAAAAGCATTTACTGAGTGCTAGTTACAACCTCAGTTATGGTGAGGAGGAAGGAGAGAAATGAAAGGAGAAATTCATGAAAGACATTCATCTTTGTATTCAGTTAACCAAGATTTAGTCCTCACTCACTTTTCATACAGCCAAGGAAAGAAAGGTACAAATTATTGCAATGCAGAATTATTTAAAAGGAGTTTCTCAGGGAGGGGTGGAGTTCATTGGGAAATTCTTCCTGGGGGATTAAATCAGGCTAGATTGTAAAGAGAGAAAGGAAGGGAGACTGTGTTCAGAGTCACCTCTATGGTTATGGTAGCAAACCTGAAAGTCAGAAGAGGTACATTTATTTCCTTCTTTGAATGCTCCATTTTTTTCTTAAAAAATATTTAAATTTCCAGCTTAAATTAAAAAGTACCCCCCTCCAGGAGTGCCTTTGTGGCTCAGTCAGTTAAGGGTCTGACTTTGGCTCAGGTCATGATCTCACGGTTCATGGGTTCAAGTCCCACGTCAGGCTCTGTGCTGACAGCTCGGAGCCTGGAACTTGCTTCAGATTCTGTGTCTCTGTCTCTCTGTCTCCGTCTCTGTCTCTCAAAAATAAACATTAAAAAAAGAAAATAGTCACCTAATTTCAAAAAGAGTATCCCCCTCTGCACCCACTGCGTTTGAGTATGGGCTGGACTTTGGGTAGGCTCACATTCAAAGAACAGTGTGTAGAAAGGGGGAAATCCTAATGCTCAGGTGGAGAAAGCCAGCAAGCACTGCCTTCGCCAAATGATCAGAGTCAATATCACCAGTGATAAGAGGTATTGATGTTAGCTGGGTCCTGAGGGGCTGTGATGAGACACGCACTTCTCCTCTGCAGTATTCTTTCCCAAAATCCTACCCCCTAGTCCCATCAGGAGAAAAACATCAAACCCAAATTGAGACACATTCTACAAAATGCCTGATCAGTCCTCCTCAAAACTGTCAAGGTCCCAAAAAACAAAGGACTGAGAAACTGGCAAATCAGGGGAGACTAGGAGACAGTGACATCTTTTGGATTGGATCCTGGGACAGAAAAGGGACATGAATGGCAACATTAGTGAAATCTGAATAAAGCCTGGAGTTTACTTACTAGCAATGTTCAGGAGTTCCTGGCTGGCTCTGTTGATGAAACATCTTACTCTTGGTTTTGGCTTGGATCATGATCTCATGGTTCTGAGTTTGAGCCCCATGTCTGGCTCTGTGATGGTGGTGTGGAGCCTGTTTGGGATTCTCTCTCCCCCTCTCTCTTTCTCTATGCCCCTCCCCTCTCACACTCTTTATCTCTCTCTCTCTCAAAATAAATAAATTAACTTAAAAAATTTTTTAATTAAAAAATAGCAACGTACAAATAGTAGTGTACGAAAATAACGTTAACAATTCTTAGTTTGAGCAAATACACCATGGCATTGTGATGTGTCAACAGTGATGGAAACTGGGTGATAGAAACTGTCTGCACGATGTTTACGACTTGTCTGTAAGTCCACAATTATTCCAGAACAAAATCTTTAAGACAATATGGATCCTGCATCACTCGGTAAGGTAGGAAAATGGGTTTGTTATCCAAATACTATCTTAATAAAGGCAGGGTTATAATCCCTTAGGACCCATGTGCACTTGGAAATTTGAACAGTAGCCCCACGTGCAGCAAATGAGGACACAGCCTCTGTGACTTTGAGAGTGTCTATTGATGTGCTTTTAAGTTTTGGTTGGATCTGAATGGTTTACTGTGGAAAGTTTAAGTGTTCTACTTCACAAGAAAAAGTAAGAAAAGCTGATGAGTTGGAGGAAAAAATAGTTAAGATCATTGGTAGCAGCCTCTGTTTCGACCTTTTCGGACTTGCTGCTGAAATTCACATGGACCTACAAAGCACGTGCACAATGAAACCTGCCACATGAAAACTCAGCATTTAAGGACAGCCTATCTCTGTACCCCTGGACCCTAAGACTTGAGAAAGCACAAACAGTGGTCCCCCCAGGTCATGCTAATGTTTTCTCACTGTAATAAAAGACCCCGTCTAAAAGTTAAGAATATGCCTTCTTCCTCTCTCTCTCTAGGTTCTGGACTCAGATCCAAGGAATAAACCATCTGGAAAATGGAGAAGCTTTCATTTTACCCCATGAATACTGGTTTCTGAGACAACTCCCAACCTTGTCTGCTCTTATCCAGACAGCAGCTCCCAGAATGTAAGAGAAAAAGAAGGCAGGTATGGGAAGTGAGTGTGGACAACTGCAATCTTGGAAGAATGTTTTCTTACGTGTAATATACCAAGAAATGCTCTTGGCTCTTCCCGTGGTCGGGGCACATCCAAAACCTGACCGCTTTCACCGCCTCCATTACCAGTACTGTGGCCCCAGCTAACCTCATTGTGCAATGGGATTCCCACATGAACCTTCTACACTTGTGCCCTCTGAAGTCGATGTTCAACTTCAGAAACTGGAGTGATTCTGTTGAAGGGCAAGTCAGATAGTGTCTCTTCTCTGAGGCACAAAGCACACCCATTTCAATGGCCTACAAGTCTCCTAGTATCTGACCCTCTGTTAGTGTCCTTTTTAAAAATTAGTATTTATTTATTTTTGAGAGAGAGCATGAGCAGGGGAAGAGAAGAGAAAGAGGGAGACACAGAATCTGAAGCAGTCTCCAGGCTCTAGAACTGTCCACATAGAGCCTAATGTGGGGCTCGAACCCACGACCCATGAGATCATGACCTGCGCTGAAGGCAGACGCCCAACCAAATGAGCCCCTCTCAAATCTACTACTTCCCAACTTGTTCTCTCTCTTCTAGCACATACTCAAACAACCAGGTATATTTTCACCATAAAGCCATTTCATCAGCCACTTCTCCAACCCAGAACTTTCTTCCCTTAGATATTTAGTTATATGACTAACTCTCTCTTCTTCAAGTCTTTGGCTATTAATATATTCAACTCCGTTAATATTTCAATTCATGCCTATATACCTTTATTCTCTAGCCCCCTTACACAGCTTTTATTTCTCTATACTTTTTACTGCCTCTTAATTGCCTATAAAATTTATGTATTTATTATGCTTATTATAATTACTTTTATTTTTAGAGAGAGGGAGCATGAGTGCCAGCAGGGGAGAGGGGCAAAAGGAGAGAAAGAGAGAATCATAAGCATGCTCCACACTTAGCATACAACCCAATATGAAGCTCAATCCCATGACTCTGGGATCATGACCTGAACTGAAATCAAGAGTTGGACACTCAATCAACTGAGCCCCTAGGTGCCCCTATTCTGTTTATTTATTATTATCAATAGTAATGTAACCCACCAAGATGTAATTCCACGAGGAGAAGGATTTTTGTCTATTTTGTTTACTGAACAATGTCTAGCACATAGCAGGTACTCAAATGTCTTTGGATAAGTAAATAAATAGTGATTCACTCAAGAAAAAAGTTTAGGTGACCTGGAAATGATAAGAAACTTACAGAAGAGTATGCTGGGCAAAGTAGTTTATCTAATCAGTAGGCTTGATATTAGAGAACCAGAGAATGTGGGAATCAATACCTCCTTGATAGAAGGGAGTTGATCCAGTAAGTCTGCTAACTGCAAGGAATTGAATGTGGAATCACATGTATTAATGTGTCCCCTTCTGTGAAATATAAATGATTTGGCCATCAAATAAGAATTGAGGCCAGTAGAAGCACTCTGTTTACAGTCTGTTGACAGTCAATCAGTCTAAATAGTTCTTGTTTTAGTCAAGGGTAAAATTTTAAAGAAAAGCTTAACAAAATGAGAAGACAAGCCACATCTGTCATAAGTATGCTGTGACATATATTACAGACAAAGGACAGGTACCCTTAATATATAGAGTCCACAAACCAAAGACCACTAATACTGGGAAACAAAATGGGCAAAATATGCAAAAGTGCAAATCACAGAAGGAGAAAAAGCTAAATTTGTCTAGTATCCAAAGAAATATAAATCAAAAGCATGATATTCTATTTTCTGTAGTCAAAATAAAAAAGATTTAAAAATGTATTAGAAAATGGCCTTATCAGAATGACTGCATTGTTGGGTTTGGTAATCCCATGTGTAGGCATTTATTCCAAGGAAATCATGGAGGAAAGAAATTGAGTAACTAATGTTTATTGCAGCTTTGTTTATGACATCAAATCATTGGGAGCAATTCGTACATCCATATTTAATTGATTAACACAATGGATAGCCCAATGGAAGAGTGCACATAATCTGTGATCATTACTTGTACTTGAACCCCAACTCCATCTCTTCCAAACTGTGTGACTTTGGATATGTTAATCATTCTAAGCATTTTACAGGAAGGGACTGTGAAAGAGTATATTATAGGAGAGACAAGGAGTTCAATGTGACTGCATGTCTTTTATAAGGTGTGGGTGAAGGTATGTGTGAAAAATTAGGTGGGGTTCAGGGCTTAAGTGGTTGCTGGATATGTGGGGGGGGGCAGAAGGATTCTTGTAAGGGAATCACTTGATCATATATATGATTTTATAAAGACCAATTCAGCAGAACTGAAGACTGACCAAAAGAGAGGTGATGTTGGAAAATTCCTTACTTGGGAAGGTCTCATAGCAATCTGGGCACTGAATGTGAGGATGATGGGAAATTTTGTGTGTTCTCAACTGAATTCCTTCTTCACTACCTTTCGCATCAAAGCCAAGAAGCATTGGGATTGGAGAATCAGGGCTTGTGTGCAGATGCAAAGAACATTCAGAGAAACCGTTGAAATGGTCTAATGATACTGGATTCATTGTTCAGAAACCTACCTCACTCCCTTCTCTGGTTGGGTTCATCAAGGCGGTTGAGTTCAGTTTCTTATTATACTGGATGGCCACTTAGCTCATGTAGAGAGACCAGACCTAGGCAAACATGCTGGCTATTCGCATGCTTTTGGTTTTCTTGACCTTACACACTTAACTCGCAGTCACTCATGGGGCCAGTGATGGGGAGAGCTGGCAACAGCCCAAACAGTGGTCAGCAAGAAGTTCCAAATCTTACTGCCAAGGGGATATCAATGCACTGGGGGCAAACCAGGGCCAGAGCGAGCTTCCGGTTGGAGGGAGAACTCCTGTGCATGTGTACAAGCAAGTGTCCACGTGCATGCATGCATGCGTGTGTGTGTGTGTGTGTGTGTGTGTGTGTGTGGAGGGGTGGGGATACAAGGGAGGAGGAAGGAATGAGGTAGCAATTTTAAAAAGAGGAAGAGAGAAAGAGCCCCAGAAGGGAAATTGTAAGACCAACTTCAGAAGCCACCACAGCCACTTCCTGCAGCTGTACATCCCACTAGAGTTATCACACACAGAGAACAATATTCAGTAGTCTTTTTGATCAGTCGCTGAGGCTTCAAAATGTGCCTTTGAAACACGAGGCACCATCTGGAGAAAATGACTTCCAGCCCACCCAATGGCCCCACAGGCTGAATGAACACGACACTGGAGTCGGATGTCCTAACTTGCCATGTCGCTGCATTTCTCGCTTCTCTAGGGCGAGCCTCCATGGAGCAGTTGGCCTTGGGTGCCCCAGAGCACTAATTCTATGTTGGCAGACTTTGTTGCACAGAATAAAAATATGGTTTGTGTGTTTCTGCTTTAGGGTTTCTGGATTTAATTAAGGGAATGAGGAGAGTCACGTACAAATTAAATTACTCCTTAGTAAAACTCCAGTTTCCCTGTCTCTTCTCTCTTCTCTCTCTTCCTCCCCACTACTCACCTCCTGCATAGTTAGGGGCTACTTAGGAAGTGTGGAAATTAGGATTAGGTTGGCTGCAAGTGACAAAGATAACTCAACATGAGAGTGGTGTAAATAACTTAGAGATCTATTTATCCCTTCTGTAAACAAGGTAAGCAGGCCACTGAGGGAGTTCCAGAGTCAACAGGGACCTGTGTTATTCTCAACTCACAGGTTCTATGATGGGACCTTGTTCTCATGATCAAAGATAAAGACCCAGAACCCAACCATCATGTCTGAGTTCTAGGTGTCAATGTGGAAGAAGCAAAGAAAAAGAAAAGGGGCAAAAGTCGCATTCATCAATCTCTTGAAGACATTGTTTAGAAGGAACCTCACACACATATTATTGGCCAGAATTCAAACATGTTTGCCTACTTAAATGTAAGGAAAACTGGTGGATGAAGACTCAACAAAAAATCTGGGGGTTTCTTTCTAAGGAAGAAAGGGAGACTAGAAACATGAGTTCTCTGCCACGGTCAACCATTTTGGGCTGGTCAACTCAAATTATTTATTTGACTGAGAAAATCACGGAAACATACCTTAGGCATGGGACCCATTTGTGCCCCTCCCCAGGGAGTAAATCCAAATGGTCAACTATTTTCTACCTCCTCACTCAAAATTCAGAATCTTTGTTCCCCTATGTCTGTCTCTAGGTCCTACTTCTTATGATCTGGCAACTTGCATATTTAGAGATGAGTTAGCTATCAGTACACCGTGATAGAGAAAGATCAGGGTAACCGAAGTGAAATGTGCCACTCGGCACATGTGTCACCAGCAGAATGGGATGACACAAGCAGTCTCTGGTTAAGGCAAGATCAACCCTGCTGGACACAAACCATGTATATTTCTCATCCTGAAGTAGAGAGCATTCCTTGGCTGGAGAACTTTCCTGGTGTTCGACTCTAGCAGGAACCCCCTCATCTGGTTTCATTCACAGCCCCTGACCCCTGAATGGTTCTTGAACACAGTCACCCAAGGGTACATCCAGAGAGCCAATTGCATCGGAAAGTATGATCTGCTCGGGGCCCATTCAGGTTTCCAGAGCACTTTTTCCTAATGCAAGCTCAGGAACCCAGGGGTCATTAGAGTGTTAATAGTCTCAATTTCTGCACATCAGAATCAAGATCCTTTGCAATACTATTATCTTGAAAACATAGTAGGGCTTGGAGTACTTGCTTTCAGTCAGTTTCACATGTGAGTGACCACAGTCAACGATCTTGTCCTGGGCTAGTGGAAAGGACCACCTTGCTTCCCTCTTTGCCATGAGACTCGTGGTCTTCCCGTGGGAGACCAGCTGAAGCTGTATTTCATAGGTATCCTGTGTGAGTGCTTCTGTCTGAGCTCCAGAGGCAGTAGGCATGTTGACCTTCAAAGACTCTAAATCACACAACAGGGTGGGCTGCAGGACAAGGGCTCCTCACTAACAAAGTCACATCCCCTCTTGCTGGGAGCTGCATCAGCTTGGCTGGATGACACAGTCATGGCGAAGAAATGGCAGATGTTTGCACAGCTCCTGCCATGAAGTGAAACTGGTATCTCCTTCTCTTATTGGCTCATATTGGGAATGGGACCACTGTTAATGATTCGGCCTCACAATGTTCCAAATCAGACCGATATTCCCTACACAGTTACCCCATAAGAAAAAGCATATTCCTGCCCCTGCATACGAGATTTTAAATCAAAGCTCTGCAGATGTTTGCCAAAAGGCTCTTCTAATGAGCCTTGCAGACCCAAGACGTAAGGAGGGCTAAGAACATAAGAGTTACAATTAACTCTGACCTGGAGAAAAGAAGCCTAACTTAGAGATAAGAAACAGACAAGGACTGGACATAAGTTGCTGCATATACCTTTGCTAATTGGAGCCACAAATACCCTCCCATGTACTGACTTAAGATATAAGGATGGATAAAAAACTAGAAACCCAGGTGCA
The DNA here is from genome assembly GCF_006229205.1 of Suricata suricatta. Classification (NCBI taxonomy): domain Eukaryota; kingdom Metazoa; phylum Chordata; class Mammalia; order Carnivora; family Herpestidae; genus Suricata; species Suricata suricatta. The sequence goes on from NC_043716.1 coordinate 7,711,352, forward strand.
AGGCCAACACACACAGGGCCTCCATTGTGCTTACATCAAAGAAAGGGCTTACTCTAGCAACTTGTTAACAAACATTCTTTCTCTTATGGTTAATGAGCCAAACAAAATAACTCCTAGCCTATCTGTACACAATTTAACCTATGTTTTAATTTTAGCATTACTAACTTAAATAATATGTATAGTATCCTGTTTTTTACTAAAAACATCTTGTTATTCTCTTGGCCATAAAATTTACTCAACCTCACTGTAAGTGCATTACATGACTCGGTTATAACTTGTTAATTAAAAACAAAATCATAATTATTGACCAAAAACCAACCCGTACAAAATAAGATAGGTTTGTTACTTTCTTAATCTTGGGGGCTGATGCCAAGAATAAATTGGGATGGTTCTACAAAAATACTTCTGTAAAACTTGTTTCTGTACACTTTCGATGACCAAAGCATCTTATCACAAAGAATTAGCCACTGTAAAAAAAAATGTCTATTTTCTGATGTCACATTATTGTTTAACCAATAAAAAAAAGACACCAAAGCAGACAGAACAGAGATGCCTGCTTGGTGATCAAGAAAGAAACTTGTGGCTCTCTCATTTCTCTTCTGTTGTGGCGACACCGTCCATCCTTCAGTGACCCCTGGACCTGCTGGAGCTGGACTCCGGCACCCCCTATCAGTGTTGGCCGACTGGGCTCATCTCTCTCCAAAAGAACTTTGCTGAAAGCACAAGAAGCAGCCACCCAAGGCCCCTGTTCTGAAATTTTCAGATGATTTTCTCTAACAATGTGTCCTCAGCTTGTGATCTGCCTTCCAACCTGTAGCAGGCAGCAGTTTACTGCTACCTTCCATGGATTACGAAATTTCCACCTCCAATAACCAGCTCCTGTGAGTTTCATCACTCCCTCTACTGAAGCTAATGCTATATGTCAAGTTGTTTGCTCTTACAACTTAGCACTTTGAGATGCTAAATTCTGCACCTGTCAGGACTGCCCTAGGCTTGACTGAGGCAAGTGGGTATTTATGTCTCAGGTAAGCAAAGTCATGAAGACAGGCAGTCAAAGGCATGTTGGGTGGCACCGCAAAACCGTTAGGGGACTAGACTCCTTCCAGCCTAGGGATCCACTCTCCACATTCCTCAAAGTTTAGGATCAAGGCCAGACCTCCAGACATTGTGTTCCAGTTCCAGGTAAGGAGGTTAGGAAAAGAAGGAAGAAAGTCAAGGGCACAAGCCAGATGTCTATGAAGGGGGCTTCCTGGATACTGCCATGTAACACATCCACTTACTTCTCATTCACCAGAATCTCATCACACGGGACTAAGCTGCAAGGAAATCTGGGAATTTGTCTTTATTCTAGCTGACCAAAGTTCCAGCTACAATCAAAGTTTCTATTACAGAATTATTATTCCTATGGTAAAAGGAGCAAATGACTGTTGGCACCAGTAGCATTTGCTACGGTAGTCTTATGTACATTTAAGTGAGATGTTTGGGGACAATTTCATCTGGTAATGGATGAGAGGATAAATTGCTACAGTGTCTGTGGAGGGCAATTTAGTATTATTTATTTACATTTAAAGTGAGTAAATTCTTTGACCAAGCAACTCCACTTTGAGGAATTTCTCCCACAGAAACGATGACACAAAGAAACAGCTAAATAAATGGCAAAATAGAGCAGATCTTCACACAGTGGTGAAAATCCAATATTGTGATGATGCCAATTCTTAAGCTAACCTATAAATATAATAGAAAAATCAATTCCGATAGAAATTTGTTTTATAAAGGAGATGAAATTTTCAAAATTTTGTGAAAATGTAATGGACCAGGAAGAGACAATACAATTTGGGGAAAAAGAAAGACACACAGAACTTGACAGATTTAAGACTTACTATAATGCTAGCGTTGGGATAGACAAACAGATCAATGGAGCCAAAGAGAGAGGGCAAAATAGACCTGAATCTTCATGAGACTTTGTTATATGATTCAGAGGATATTAGAATTAAGTGGCGGACAGATGAACTAATCAATAAATATTTTGTAGATAGACGTACCTGACACCGTATCCACAAAAATAAACTCAAGTTGTATGAAAAATCTCAACATGAAAATATAAAGCAATTTGATAACAATATAGGAGACTATTTTGATGGCATGGGAGTAAGAAAGAGTTTCTTCTTTTGGTTATTAAAATTTGCTGATCATTTATTTTGGGAATTATTGTAGTTTAGCTTGTGACAAGTTTAGATGCTTTTTAAAAACTGTAAACTATGACCATTTTTAAGCACATACAAAACTAGAGACAACTGTAGAGTGAACTCCACTTACACATCAACCAGTTTCAACCTTGAAAAACCTCTTTTAATGAAAAATCCATAGGTACTTTCTAAAGATGCTGAATCAAGAAACAGAGATCTAAGAAAATTATTTATGTAGTTCAACAGAAGTGGTGCAATATGGTGATCCCTGGGTTGTGGGACGAGAGTAGAGGTGGGAGTGTTGATTAATATTAATAAGGAGATTATTAATGTTAATGTTATACTTTCCTATTATTAAAGAGATTAATGTTATTTTTATACTTTCCAGTCTTTTTTTAAAGTTTTTATTTATTTTGAGAGAGAGGGTGAAAAAGCACTAGCGGAGGAAGGGCAGAGAGAGAGGAGAGAGAAAGAATCCCAAGCAGGCTCCACACTGTCAGCACAGAGTCCAATGTGGGACTCGAACTCACGAACCATGAGATCATGACCTCACCTGAAGTAGGAAGTTTAACTGACTGAGCCACCCAGGGGTTCCTATACTCTCTAGTCTTAACTAAATTTTTCTAGCTATGTCTAACTATTGGGGGTAAGAAAATGTAGGCATTTTACTAATAGAACCCAGAAGAAAAGGCTCCAGAAACTTCACTTCCTCAAAAGGCCAGGGAAGGGCAAGGAGGTAGACAATGTCCACAGAATTGAGACCCCAACATGTGGGTAGAGTAGAGAAAGGATTTGTTTCGTGACCTCACATAAGTCTCTTAATCTCCATGTTCCATTTCTTCATCTGTAACATAAAGATAATGATAGCAATTTTAAAGGGTTATTATAAACATTAATAAACATATAAGGAAGTTAATCATGCCTAGCACATAATAAGTCATCAATAAATATTGGTTCTTTCTTTCATTGAAGAATTACGTCCCATGATCCCCATAGCTCTGTCCTTTTCAAACACCTATTCTCTCTGCCAGTCTGATTCTGTTTCCTGACCCCTGGCCACGCACTAAGCAGGGGGCATGAATGGAGGGTAGAGGGCTAATGACCTGTGTCCTGTGCTAACTTGTGAATACTTGCCCCTAGTTAACTCCTTGTGAAGCGTCTACTTTTCCTGGGCAGCTGGTTCCAGTGTTCCTGGCTTGCTCTGTTGTCAAAATAAAACCTGCTATTTCTACCTGCCTAAAATTTTAGTCAAGCAAACACAAGACATGTTGTCTTCTTTACACCCCTCACCAAGTTTTTAACATTAAAGCTTTTCAAATTAAAATTTATGTTTTGGGGGTGCCTGGGGGGCTCAGTTGGTTAAACAGCCAACTCTTGAGTTTGGCTCAGGTCATGATCTCAGTCATGAGATGGAGCCCCTTGTGGGGCTCCACTCAGTATGGAGATTGGGATTCTCTGTCTCTTTCCCTCTACCTCCTTCCCCAACTCGTGCATGGTCTTTCTCCAAACAAATAAACTTTTTTTAAAATGTTTTATTTATTTTTGAGAGTGAGAGTGTGAGCAGGGGAGGAACAGAGAGAAAGGGAACAGAAGATCTGAAGCAGGCTCTGCACTGATGGCAGAAAGCCCGATGCGGGGCTGGAACTCACAAAATGTAAGATCATGACCTGAGCCAACGTAAGACATTCAATGAACAGAGCCACCCAGGAGGTCCATAAATAAACATTTTAAATAAACTTTTGATTTGGGGGATGCTTATTTATTTTGAGAGAGAGGGCGCAAGAGGGAGATGAGCGGACAGAAAGGGAGGGAGAGAATTGCAAGAAGATTCCACGCCATCAGTGCAGAGCCCGAAAGGGGGCTCAATCTCATGAACTGTGAGATCATAACCTGAGCCAAAACGAAGAGTTGCACCCTTAACCACTGAGCCACCCAGGTGCCCCAATAAAGAACATTTTAAAACTTTGTATTTTATTATGTCCTTTCTTGATCACTTACTCCTATATTGTTCACAAATAGGATTTTTTTTTTTTTGGTTCCCTGGTGGGTTCCAGACCTCTTCGATCTCCCATGTTGATCTTTTGCCCTTTGTTTTTGTTCTGTGTCTCTCTGGAAATCCCACTCTCGGCACTTAACAAGAGCACTGAGACCTTAGAATAGAATGGCTGGACTGAAGACACCTGAAAAGGGGAAGATGTAGACCTGAGGGGCTCACTGTCTTTGTGTTCTCATCCCCCATATCAGGGTAGATCAAGACAGATCTGGGTGATTTCACACCCTGTCTTCCTTGCTCTTTCTTATCCTCAAGGGCAAGCAAAGACTGGCTTTACCAGCCTGTAAATCAGCAGCTGCTATAAAACATGTCTGTCCTCAGCAACGACTTTCCCCTTGTGGCATACTTTATAACCATGGAACATGCCCAACATATTAATGACCCAAATTCATTACTCTAAATGCACATTCCAAAAGACACACCGCAGAGTTGTTGGAAGAGGTGCATGTGGACCAGAGTCCGGGAAGGCGAACGCCAGCTGTGTCTCACTAACTTTGAGGACCAGACAGATTAGCAGGCCCACCCCCACCCTCAGATATTTAATGAATGAGTTTTAGTGGAACATCCGCCCATGCTCCCAGTGTCCCCAGGGAGCTTGGGGAATAGGAAGATTTGAAATGACAGAGACGGACTGGACATCCCGAGTAAAGACACTTGAATCATTTCACAAAAAGAACATTGGCCAACCCACCGAAACCCTATGATGCTTCCATATTTTATATATTTTCTGCTTCCTGGTCATACAGCTTAGCAACATTAGGATTTAAAATTCAGACATGGGCCATTCACAATTTCATTCTTTTTTTAACATGTTTCTCTTCTAGGTTCCAGTTGATTTATGGAAATAAGTTCACATCATTATGATCAGGTCACAGATTACATTTTGCTCCCTGCACATTTACAAAGGCCTAAAATCTTTAGGTCTCTTATTTTAGATTGTAACCATAAAGACTCAGAGGACAGTAACCATGTATTTTCTTGGGACATGAGCCAGCACAGTACAGGAAGGGCATTCACTCCAAACTGCAACCAATATCCCACCCCTGATGTTGACATGGTCACTGATGGTTGACTTAAGGGACAACATCATCATCTATAAATATCTTCTTCAAACTTCTCGGGACTCAGTGTGTTGATCTTGCTGTCCAGACAATCAAAAAATTCTCCCTCTGCATCTCACCTCAGGTCTCCTTTGGAGTCAGTATGTTAATCCTGCCTGTACAGGTATGTGAATGTAATAATTTAGTGGAGGAGAAAGTAAGTGTGGATGAATGGAGAATAAAGCATGATTGACTTTGAACAAATATCACCAGAAACACACTAGACTACAGTGTTGTATCAGAAGATACACATGAGACAAAAATGAACATTACTTGTTAAGAAAAGAAACTTCTGGGGTGCCTGGGTGACTTAGTCAGTTGGGCATCTGACCTCAGCTCAGGTCAGAATCTCATGGTCCATGAGTTTGAGCCCCATGTTGGGTTCTGTGCTGACAGCTCAGAGCCTGGAGCCTACTTCGGATTCTGTGTCTCCCTCTCTCTCTGCCCCTCACCTGCTCATGCTCTGTCTCTGTCACTCAAAAATGAATAAATTTACTTAAAAAAAAGAAAAGGAAAGGAAAGAAAAGAGAAGAGAAGAGAAGAGAAGAGAAGAGAAGAGAAGAGAATAAAAGAAAAGAAAAGAAAAGAAAAGAAAAGAAAAGAAAAGAAAAAGAAAACTTCTGAAACTAGGCCATACATGTGAGCCTTTGGCAGGTATCAAGCACAAGTCATCTGTCTTAAACTCTATGAGTTGATCTAGTCTTTTATTCAAATGATTATTCTCTACAACCCTCTTATTCACATACAAAGCATTATATGTGGATCCCCCAAAGCTGGGGTTGAATGGCTTGTTCAGTGCATCAAGCCTGTTACCCATTGATTTGCCCAATGGTGGGGCTGAATCTGATGATTGTCTTAGGATACATGATTGTGCCACAGAAACAAAGAATCCCAAATCTTAAAGACTTATGTCAAAAAAAAGTTCTTCTCTCTCAGTCTACATGTCCATGATAAGTTGGCTGGTGACTCTACTCCATGTCATGACCCACAATGGGCCCCAAGGTGATGGAGCAACCACCAAGGGCAGCACCGATTGTCGCTAAAGAGGCAGAGGAAGGGGACCCTGGCATCACACATGCACTGGCTCCTCACACTTCCACACAGAGGTGACCCACATCATATCTACTTGTATCCCCCTGCTCAGACCAAGTCCCACAGCCATACCCAAGGGCATGCCATCTTACCAGGTGTCGGGAGGAATGAGAGCATCCGGTATTTTCAATAGTCCTAGTAACTTCCACAGGGACTTTTCATATTCAAAACCACCTAAGAAAGACATCATGGGGAAATAAAGACTATACTCCCCAGAGAAATGGAGGGGAGATGCAACAGATTGCTTGGATTAGCTGATCTTATCAATGTCATGGTGTTGCTCCCATTATTATCACTGCCCCCCTAGATGGTTACTTGATGGAACTCACTGTGTCTTCCGGACAGGTGGGATTCCTGGAAACAGATCTTCCAATCACGGCAGTGCCCATAGACTTGTATAGCTCTCTCTGAGCAGAGGGTTGGCCAAAATCTGAGAATAGACAACAGGAGGTGAAGGGTTACCTTTAGCTCACCAGTCATGAAGCTTATCAAGGGGGTTGCCTTTATCCTATTAAATGAGCTAAAAATTAGAAAACTATGTACTTTCTAATCAGCTAATTAACTAGTAACTTCTTGTGGCTAGAGCTCTTTGTAGGCTTTAATCTCTGCCTTAAAGAGGCTCTAAAATAATCAGGGAATTAAGTCATCTGTACACGCAGGTAAGTGATGACTAAGCCTTCACTCCATACCTTTGTGAGAATTTAGGACTTAAGAGTTCAACTTTCAACCCAACTGGTTTTTGGCTGACTTCCACACTACTCTTCTCCCTCATCCTTCATCAAACACATAGACTTCCCTTGTGAACTTTTTAAATAAAATGGTATTTTTGCATAAACACCAAATGGACCCCACTTGAAATAATTGGTCGTATCAGTCTGTAGAGGTCAACTGTGGCACATAAGACACTCTTGGGCTGTGACTGGTAGTGGTCAGCCCTGGAGCAGGCTAGGATTGCCGCCATCTGCAACTGGCTGGGACATGAACACCAAGGGATTTTTTTTTTCCCACTGAATTGTCTGGAACACCCAGTTCATTTGGCCTTAACTATGATAGTTTTATACAGAAAATAGGCCTGGTAGAAATGTCACAGAACACTTGCACAGTCTATGAGCTCAACCATATTGACCGGTAGAATAATAACTGGTAAATGCAGGTCAACAAAGTTAAGCTAATCAGTTGACTCATCAGAAAGGTGACTCCAAGCTCAAGAACCAATTTGTTTTATGCCTGGTCATAGTTTTTCGCTCTTCATGGTTAAAGTTAAGTCAACGGGAAAGCTGATGATATGGCTAATTTGCTCCAAATTAGTCAAAAAACTGCCTCCACTCTCTGCTTGGCCTTAGCTGAAAAGATGGTGTCAAACGTCTTCCAGTAAGAACCAAAGAATTGCAGCCACGTTACTGGTTTGTGACCCGATGAGCTCTGATACAATTCTAAGCAGCATCATGTAAAACCTGAGCAGCCAAAAGGAACAGAGTGTATGGGATTAGCTGAAGAGAATTATTTCCTGCACAGAATATCATTATCCACAATTTTCAGGTCTTTGCAAATAGCATTTATGGTCATTTTGAGCCCATTAAAATGCTTTTTAGGTATGATGTTGAGCTAAAACGTAGTCATTGCTGCAAATCCCAGTGATGAGACGGTTGCATTACTACCCAAATTACAGGCTTTGCAAAACTATTTGCTGGGAATCCTTCTAACATTGGTTGTTGAAGAGAACTTTAATTTAATTATGATTAAAGCAAATTCCTAAGCGAAACGAGGGTGTGAGAGTAGAGAATTTGTTGTTTTTGTTTGAACAAGAAAATAAAGAGCTTTGGAGCCTTTATGGATCTGGTAAATAAAGGAGAATAAATAAAGAAGTCAGTGACATGACATTTGTAGTTAGAGAACCAAGAAGGGGTCAACGTGCTGCTCACTTATCTCTTTATCCCTTTTAAGATTACTAAAGAAGGAAAGGAAAGACCAAAAATTAGTCTTATTCCACGAATTAGGCAAGAATCAATCATAAATTGAACTTTTATTAAGAGCAATTAATTTCACCCTCCTAAAAAGTCCATTGAGTCCAAATGTATGAAATCAATCAGAATCACGTATTTAGGAAACCTGGGGGGAATGTTCCATTTGGCACCATTTGAGGTTTGGACACATCGAACTGTGCTATTCATCAATGCTTCTCAATTCAAGTTACCACTTGAGAATACTGACTTGGAAATGGAAAAAAGTTAAGACAAGGATTTGAAAATCACTGGGATTTTCCCTCTCTAGTTCTGACTCACCTGTCCAAGCACATGTCAGGCTTTTTTTTTTTAATAAAGTGTTAAGACCACATTAGCCTCCGCTCGTTCTTGCCTTGCAGAATGTATAATAAATGCTTCATTGAAAGAAGTGGGGACGAGACACACATGCTTATTCCACTTCCCAGAGTCATTCAACTGACATTTGGGGTCCAAAGAGCACAGGTGTCTGTCATTGTTTAGCTCAAACTCTGTCATTCCCCTCAGCACTGTTTTGGAGCCACCCAGGCCCAGCCCAGATGGTCAGTGACGGCTCCTGGTGGAGAAATAACCTGGGCACATGGGGGGACAGTCCAGGGGTAAATCCTACTTAGTATCCATTTCCTGTTTGCTCATCTTGCCTCATGTTATGGCAGCCATAGAAGAAAATCTGATGTTTGCCTTGATTGAGTCTGCATCTGGGCTTCAAGACCAGTCTACCCCTTGGCTATGGTCTTGATGACTTCGGACCCCTCCTATTCCAGATGCAAACCTCCTTCTTTCTGACCAGGAAGTTCATGCCCTTTTACCTGGGCATGCGGTTGGCTTCACCCTCCCCTCACATTTATCTGTCATTCCCAGGGCTGGCCTCTCACTTGTGACCCTGTAATGTTCCAGAAGAAGAAGGACATCTTTTCCTGGATGATGTGTTCAACACATTAGCCACCTTCAAAGGCCAGTGGCTCTCCCAATGTCTTCAGAAACCAACGTTCCTCTTAGCCTTTCCCCCAAGCCCTATTTTCTGTCAGAGAAATGTTTTGAGCTGGAGGTCTTTGAGAGAAAAAAGATCACCACCAACACAACAGATGTGACAGAATCATCAGGTATGAAACTTCCGCATGAAGGGGAGTTTATTGCTGGATTTTCTACTCCATCCCACCGCTTGTCTGTATTGCTTATTCAGGCACCAGGACCATATTATTTTAGAGAATTTGTGGTATATTTATTAAGGGCGAGATTCTCCCCCTCACACGTTTCCTTATTGTTTTCTTGTCCGCTGCTGCAATGTTGCTTTGCTGTGGAAACCTGAGTATCAAGTTGTCTAGTTTCATAAAAAGCTGGTTGGAGTTTTTATTGGGAAGATTTACTTTTTATTCACATTTGCCCCAACATTTTCAGCCTGATTTCTTCCTCCACTGCCAAACATAAGGCTTGTGTTAGTTTCCTAGGGCTGTAGTAACAACATACCATGAACTGAGGGGGCTTAAGGCAGCAGAAAGTTATTCACTCACAGTTGTGGGGGTCAGAAGTTTGCAGATAAGGTGTCTATAGGGCCGGGCTCCCTCTTAGGACTCTAGGGAAGAAGAATCATTCCTTCTTCTTCTAGATTCTGGTGGTTGCTGGCAATCCAGTCGGTTTCCATGGTCACATGGAGTTCTCCCTTGGGGATGACTGTATTGACAGGCCTTCTTATAAGGACACCAGGCCCTGGATTGGGGGCTCACTCTAGCCCAGTATGACCTCTTCTTACCTAAATAAATACAAATTTACAAAGGGTGTATTTCTAAATGAGGTCACATTCTGAGGCTCTGGGAGGATATGAATGTGGTAGGGGTTATACTACACAACTCGGTACAGAGCTGTTCTTATAAATAAGATGTGTGCAGAGACCAGGTGACAGCCAAGCCAATGGGTCCACAAATGATAACGATTATCTTGGCAATGGCTTCCCCTTGGCTCTACTCCTGCCTGTAGCCTCCATTACAGGCCTGGTCGATAGAGGGTATGTTCTCTCAACTTCTCTTCCCCTCCACCACGCTCTCTCAACTCCTGCCTTCTAGCAAATAGCTGTCTATTAGCTCAGCTACAACTGCTCTCTTGAGTCACCTAAAGTCCCTTTTTAACTCGGTTGAAAGTGGCTCAAAGGTCTGGTGCTCGCTTCATATCCTTTACACCTTAAAAAAATCTGCATCGGAAGGCCATTGGTATATTTAGTCTTTCTTTTATCACTCATCCAAAGAATGTGTGGTTCTTTACTTGAAGTGTATTTTCCAGAGCTTCTTGGACCATCATACTTTTCCAGTATTCACAAAGAAGTTAGAGACTGGTGGCCCATTTGGGGAAATGAGAGCAGTATAGTTTTTTAAAAGAGCAAGGAGGAGTGCCTGGGTGGCTCAGTCAGTTAAGTGTCCAGCTTCAGCTCAGGTCATGATCTCATAGTCCATGGGTTCGAGCCCCGTGTCAGGCTCTGAGCTGTCAGCACCTGGAGCCTGCTTCGAATTCTGTGTCTCCCTCTCTCTCTGACCCTCCCCTGCTCGAGCTGCCTCTCTCTGTCTCTCAGAAATAAATAAAAAATAAAATAAAATAAAATAAAATAAAAAGAGCAATGATTTGCGTGTCCTTTACATAAGACTTTTGTGTTCTACTTTACCCAGGCATCCCACTTCCTGTGCTTTGTACCATTATGCATCCTGCTTCATCTCCCCACCGTTGGAGATGTTTGAAGTCCCGAGGTAGAGGGTCAGGTGATGAATTATGCCCCTCTTTACCTAGGGGCTGTCCATGGGGTACCAGGAGCCAAATACTTTCTTCCCAATGCCTTTATAATTCTTAGGTATATATTAAGATTATCTGCCATTTTGGAAAGGGGGATTATTTTCCCCTCAATAATTTATACAAAATTTGTTTTATATGTTAAGGCTATTAAGTTGTTGTTTGTGTAGTAAAATCCGCCCCCCCTTGCTCAACATTGGCCATTCAATTAACTTCTACACTGCAAAAGTCATGAATTTCATGTAATTTTCCATTTTCTTTTATGGCTGTTGCTTTTAGTGCTATGGTAATAAAGTAAAGATTTTTAAAATTTGCCTAGTTGAAATTGGGACTGAAGATGCATAACATTTATAGATCAATTTTAAGAAAATTATAAGAACTCAATGTATTCAAAATAAAAAAATGTGTTTTTACTTTGGGTACTCTTGTAAATGGAGTTCTTTACCTATGTTGTATTTCTTAAAGCATCTTCTCATTATTCCAGAAGCAAATGTATGCATTCTAGAAAATTATACAATACAGAGAACAAAAATAAGAATATAGAAACATTATATCTCACTGTTTACAGAATACTCTTTCTAACACAATAGTAGGTATGTTTTCAGACCCTTTTATAATTTTTGTACCAAAAGGAGTTCGTGTTGTATATACTGCTTTGTAACTGTTTGGTGAATATTCTTCATCTCTCCACTATGATAATTATTTATTTTACCTAATATGTAAATATTGCCTGATAGGCACTATTCAGTTTCCTTTAATTGTCCTCAATGTCTTTCAGTTTGTTTGTTTGTTTCAAAATCCTATCTAATCTACAACTACACATTAATTTTGTTCGCTATGATTCTTAAGTCTCTTTCCAACAGCCTTGGCTTGGCTTGAGAGTTCAGGCCAATCATCTACCAGAATGTTCCTCCTATTGTCATTATTTCTTACTCATTCTATCATTTAGCTTGCTCTTCCTTCCCATATGTATCTAGTAAACTGGAGTTAGATCTATAGCTTGATGTGCTCAAGTCAAATATTCAGACGTATCATGTGATATGCTGAGTCACAGAATACATCAGCTGTTCCACCATTTATCATGCGAACATGAGACAAGATACTAAGATCAACCACTCGTTTGCAGTGATAAAAGTCTGATGCATTCATTGTACAAATGTACATTTCCCGCTCTGACTATGTTGTGTTGTGTGTTATTTAAAAATCCAGTTTATCCAATTGTCAATATTGACTCATAATCATTTCCTGAATTAATAGTGCCATTAAGGTTTACACAATTATTTGTTTCAATGCTTCAGAAAAATATATTCTTTCCCATGAATGAAGAATCATCAAAACAAGGACTTAGTGTAATAGCTGTCTCAAATTGTTACCAATGAGTTTTCTGTACTTTAATATTTCTATGATTCATGAATTTTCTTTAAAAAAATTTAATGTTTATTTATCTTTGAGAGAGAAAGTGACAGAGTGTGAATGGGGGAGGAGCCGAGCAAGAGAGGGAGACCCAGAATCTGAAGCAGGCTCCAGACTTTCATCTGTCAGCACAGAGCCTGATGTGGGGCTTGAACCCATGATCCATAAGATCATGACCTGAGCTGAAGTTGGCGCCTAACCAACAGAGCCACTCAAGTGCCCCTAATTTTTTTAATGTTTATTTTTGAGAGAGAGAAAGAGAGAGAGAGAGAGAAGGTGCAAGCAGGGGAGGGGCAGAGAGAGAGGGAGACACAGAATCCAAAGCAGGCTCCAGCCTCTGATCTGTCAGCACAGAGCCCCATGTGGGTCTTGAACCCATGAACCATGAGATCATAACCTGAGCCAAAGTCAAAACTCACCATGCTGAGCCACACAGGCACCCCATGATTCATGAATTTTCTTTGACTCATTGTATTTGAATTTGTTCTAATATCATTTTTAACTATTATTATTTATTTTTTAAAGAGTTTTTTTTTTAAGAGCAGTTTTAGATTTACAACAAAGTCAAGAGGATTCTCATAGGCCCCTTGCTCCACACATGCACAGCCTCCCCCATTATCAACATCATTCTCATGAATGGTGCATTTTTAAGCAAGGACAAACCTACACTGACATCATAACATCACTCAAAGTCCCTAGTCTACCTTGATGTTCACTCTTGATGTTGTATAGTCCGTAAACTTAGACAAATGCATAATGATATACATCCATCATTATAATGTCATACAGAGTATTTTCACTGCCTGAAAAAATCCACTATGCTCTACTTGTTCATCTGCCCTGCTCCCAGGCTCCCCACCCTGCAACTGCTGATCTTTGAGTTGTCTCCATCATTTTGCCTTCTCCAGAAAGTAATGTAGTTGTGGTCATATAGTATGTGCCCTTTCCAGATTGGCTTTTTTTTACTTAGTGATATGTGTTTATGCTTCCTGCATGTCTTTTCATGACTTGATAGCTCATTTCTTTTTATGATACTCCATTTTCTGGGAGTACCACAATTTTTTTTTATCCATTCATCCACAGAAGGACATATTGGATGTTTCCAGGTTTGGGCCATTAGCAGTAAGGTGGCTATGAAATTCCATATATAAGTTTGTGTGTGGACATAAGTTTTCAGTTCCTTTAGGTAGAGAGCAAGAAACATGACTGCTGAATTATATGATAAAAGTATGTTGGTTTTGTAAGAAACCACCAAAGTGTCTTCCAAGGTAGCTGTAATACATTGCATTCCAACCAACAATGTATGAGTTTGTTACTCCACATCCTCGCCAGCATTTGATGGTGTCAGTATTCTGGATTTTGGCCATTTTAATAGGTATGTAGTGGTATCTCAATGATGCTTTAATTTGCCTTGCTCTCATGACATATGATGTGGAACATCGTTTCATAGATGTATCTGCCATCTGTTTCCTTTTTAGTGAAGTGTCTGTTAAAGTCATTGGCCCAATTTTCTATCAGGCTGTGTACTTATTATTGAGGTTTATTATTATTATTTATTCACTTATACATTTCTATGTTTATAGACAAAGTACTAGGTGTTGAGAATGCAGATGATTCTCTACATATGAGCAAGATAATCTCCAAAAGATCATTCTTAAGCCCATCTGCTTGTAAGTTCAAAGAAAAATGATAAATATAAGCATACTGTCAACAATTAATAGTAGGCAGAATTGATGAGATTTTGTTTTTTAATGTTTTTTTTTTTTTTTTGAGACAGAGAGAGACAGAGCATGAGCAGGGAGGGGCAGAGAGAGAGGGAGACACAGAATCTGAAGAAGGCTCCAGGCTCCAAGCTGTCAGCATAGAGCCTGACACGGGGCTTGAACCCACAGACTGTGAGATCATGACCTGAGCCAAAGTTGGAGGCTTAACTGACTGAGCCACCCAGGCGCCCTGATGAGATTTTGTTTTTTAGACTCTGTGCTCTGAAGGTTTCTGTGTTCAAAGATTCTTGAAAGAGTTGCTGCCTATGGAAAGAAATAAAAAACAGGTTTTAATAAAATCACAGACTAGGGGTAAAAAAATGAGTAAATAAAGTTACATTACAACATTACCTTCTGGGGAAAAGGGCCTGAAGGATGAGGATTATTCTCATTTCTTCTTAACCTTTTATTATGGAAAATTTCAAGTATATGAACAGGTAGACAAAACTATAGTGAGTTCAATATACCTATCACCCAACTTCCAAGATTACCACCATACGCTCATTCTTATTTCAGCAATAGCCCTATTCACTCCTTCCTGACCCCTGGATAATTTGAAGTAAATTTCTGACATCAATGACATCAATCACTTATAAATCATAAATATTTCAGTACCTATCTCTAAAGATAAGGACTTTTAAAAATGTAATTATAATACACAATCACCCTGGAAAGTGAATAATAAATATTTAATACATCAAATATCTCATAGAGTTCATATTTTCCCCATTGTCTTACACAATTTTGTAAAGTTAAGTTTGTGTGAGTTTTGGTCTAAATAAGATCCAAACATTCCATTTGGTTGATATGTATCCTCAGAATCAAAGATTTTTTACAGGTTTTTCTCTCTTCTATACATTTATATTAAAGGGGACAAGATCCTTGTCTTGAAGGATTTCCCATAGTGTCATCTAATGTAAGCCTCTATGTTCTGTAAATTAGCAGTTAAAGCCAAAGTTTTTGTTTTTTAGACTCTGTGCTATGAAGGTTTCTGTGTTCAAAGATTCTTGAAAGAGTTGCTGCCTATGGAAAGAAATAAAAACAGGTTTTAATAAAATCACAGACTAGGGGTAAAAATATGAGAAAAACGAATCCAAATTCAGATTGGAATTTTTATTTACCAAGAATACATTACAAGTGACATTGTATACTTCCATAGGAGGCACATGATATCTGGTTGTCACTCTTTGGTGAAATTATCAGCTTTAATGAGAATCACAGAAAACACAGAAAATCATTCAGTTTTTATCTTTCTTTCTTCATTCATTAGCTGGAATATTTCTTTTGTCTGTTTGTTTTTTGTTTTGGGAGAAAGAGTCAGAGAAGTGGAGAAGGGCAGTGAGAATGAGAGAGAATTTTAAACAGGCTCCATGCCCAACATGGAGCCCAACATGGGGCTCAATCTCACCACCCGGGGACCAGGACCTGAGCCAAAATCAACAGTCAGTCACTCAACTGACTGAGCCACCCAGGCAACCCTAACTGGACTATTTCTAAAAAGATGACTGTTTCCTCATTGAGTACCTACTTGCCCAGTGCCACAAACCATACAGAAAAGGCAAAATAAATGCTTGACTGTTTTTTTTTTACTTACAATTTTTGAAAATAATGGGAAGTATTTATGGATTATTCCAAAGGTGACCAGTGTCTTTACTATCATTATGAGTTCATGACTTTAAGTGTATTTGACGTACTTCAATCTATTATGATGCTGCTGCTTCTGAAATGGTCCTATTCTTGGCCAGTGAGACTCTCTTCAAGTTGGTTCTTGAATCCTTTCAGCATGGCCCCAGTAAAGTTTGTTACTTACCTTACTTCTGGTACCACAAGGTGAACCATCTTGTGCATATACTTCCCTAGACCTTAAGTCAGCCATTTTTCTGAGAAGCCCTCATTCCTTCTAATGGGAAATATTCAGAACCCATAATGGGGCCTCCAAGGGCAAATAAGCCATTACATATTTTTCATTGTTTATCGTTGGTTTGGATGGGAACACTGATGTGCATTTTTCCTAAAAGCAGCCACTGCATAGAATGCTTAGTAGCTCACAGAGTTTTCATTAGATTCTCTTGGAATGTCGAGGTAGATAGATTACCATTAAGGATGATATATGTATTATTTTGAAATAAGTATCATTTTTATTTAGTTTACCAAAACTTTTTAAAAAATAAATTAAGGGAGCTCCTAGGTGGCTCAGATGATTAAGCATCCTACTCTTGATTTTGGCTTGGGTCATGAGTTCGAGCCCCACATCGGGCTCTGCACTGACAGCATGGAGGCTGCTTGCGATTCTCTCTCTCTCCCTTTCTCCGCCCCTCCCCCGATTGGGCTCCTCTCTCTCTCAAAATAAATAAATAAACATAAAAAATAAATTAAGGTTGAGTATACCAAAGCCATTTATATATAAAAATATAAAGTTTATAGTTTACAATATAAAGGCAGTCTTTCTCATTTTCTGCTCTTCTAAACTTCTATTTATTCCCCTATGTCTTTATAATTAAAATTCATTTGATTTTTCAACTGAGAATCTTTGATTTATTTAATCCACCTAGAGTGTTATAAATACCATAATTTTCTTCTATTATTTTGTTTAATATTTTCAGCAGTTTATGTTCCCTTTGCTACACTGTTCATTTTCCCTCTTACATACTCTTTTGGTACCTGGTGTAGTGCTGTCCACTTTTGTAAATTAGTAATTTACCAAAGGTATTAGGTAAAGGTGTTAATGGAAACTCTAGAGGAAAAAAATATGTAACACATTCCACGATTAAACAAGGTCAGGAAGCATTCAGATATTGTGAGGAAACTATAATAAGGTATCAAAAAAGTGGAACTCCTAAGAATCTCAGCATTTAAGCAATTTGTTTAAATATGTTAAAACAGAGTTCACAACTTTATTTGAATTCAGAACATATTTTTCCTGATACATCTAGTGACATTTTATGGAAAAGTGATGTGTGGGGGAGTAGCCATTTGGGAAATGCACTCTTGGTTATTTGAAACGCATACCTCTTACTTTGCTATACCGTTGCTCACTTCGGAGAACTCCCGACAGTACATACTGAACCTATTTCCCCAACCCTTCTTGAGCCAATCTCCTGTCCTATGAGTCTTCTCATCCGGCCACTTCAGCTGACTCTTCGGATTCACTGCTGCTCACGACCCGACATCATGGCGTAATTCTATCATCATTAGAGTTTTCCAGCTGAGAGATATTTTATTAGCAAATGATTAAATCAAGCTATTGCAAGCGAAATGTATGGTGATAACCATAGCTTGGCCCCAGGTAGGTGTTCTAATCACTGAAAGTAAGAAAGGAATGGCTAGTGGATGGTAAGAGAGAAACACAGATCTGAAGCCCACAGGAAAATGGGCAGACGTGTGTTTATCGCCTAAGACATGGAGATTGCCTTTAAAAGGACCAGTATCATCACATTCACCTGGCACTTTTAGCCCAAGAAGTTCAAAGAACTTCAAAGGCTCCAAGGCAAAACCTTTTGTTGGAGCCAAATAAAAACCTCTTTGGCTCTGAAATGGCCATCAATGTTTGGTGGTTCACCAGTTTCCAAAGAAGGGAAATCGAGGGTCTGTGTGGAGAAATTGGCTGCGAAGGGGACTCTGTTCTGTGACAGCCACACAGCCACTCAGTGTGTCCTTGGCCAAGTCATTTCGTTTCTCTTACCCTCAGGTA
Organism: Suricata suricatta; assembly: GCF_006229205.1. Classification (NCBI taxonomy): domain Eukaryota; kingdom Metazoa; phylum Chordata; class Mammalia; order Carnivora; family Herpestidae; genus Suricata; species Suricata suricatta. The sequence continues at coordinate 7,729,422 of NC_043716.1, forward strand.
CGGCAGCTGGAGAAGATGGTAGAGAGGTAGCAGAAGTAACTCAATGCTTCTTAGGTTCTCAAAAATTCTGCAATTCTATGCACATGAATTTGGGGGTGTTGCTAGAACAAATGTCACGAGGAACAGGTTGTGATGCTGCAATGTCACACAAACGTCCCGTGTCACAATGAAACCCCCACACACATCGGGACGTGCTGTTTGAATATTTCTTTTGGGGAATATTGGTTTCAACCCATGAAAGAGCTGTGAAATCAATTTTATGAGTCACTTCCAATGCTTCTTATAAATTTTTAAAATGTTTATGTACTAGTGAGAGAGAGAGGGATAGAATACGAGTGGGGGAGGGGCAGAGAGAGTGGGAGACACAGAATCTGAAACAGGCTCCAGGCTCCGAGCTGTCAGCACAGAGCCCGATGTGGGGCTTGAACCCATGAACCATGAGATCATGACCTGAACAGAAGCTGGATGCTTAACTGACTGAGCCACGCAGGCGCCCCTCCAACACTTTTTAAGAAAGATGATATAGAAGTATAAAAAAATATGAGTGCATCACACGCGGGTAAGGGTAATGAATATTTTATGAAGTTCTGTTTTATTTTATTCACACTTGGATATGTACCAGGTTGTCCTGGAAAAGACACGTTTCAAAGTGGATTGCTTAACAGCAGTTTGAGACACACTCCCCTGACAGAAATTATCCGGAGATGGATTTGGTGAGTTGAGATAATAGTGAACTTCATCAGATATGGCAAATTTTTCACAAGGGTGGCAGTATCGACTTCACTCTGATCCGCTCCATTTGAAAGTCTGAATATAAACAAACACGTTTGAGTTTTTTTTAGATGTGCTCATTTTTCCCAAGCTGAAGGGTGTAAAATTGTATGATATTTCCACTCTCTTTCTCCTGGCTGCTAGTGACAGTGAATAACTTTTCAGGGATCCGTTGGTCATCTGAATTTCCCACTCACTGATCTATCTGCTTTTTCCACTTTTGCCTTGTTTGTCCTGTTCTTATTGGCTTAAACGAGTTGTAAAAATATATTCTGGATACTTCGTGAGTGAGTGATACCCTCAGTAAATATTTTTTTCCAAGTCTACTGTGTTAAAAAATGCAAAGCCTTGGGTGTCTGGGTGGCTCAGGCGGTTAAGCATCGATTTCGGCTTGTGTTATGATCTCATGGTTTGTGAGTTCGAGCCCTGCATCAGGCTCTGTGCTGACAGCTCAGCCTGCTTCAGATTCTCTCTCTCTCTCTTTCCCTCCTTTGTTCACATACACAAACTCTCTCTCTCAAAAATAAATAAACATTTTAAAAATTAAAAAAAAGAATTGCAAAATTTTACAGGATCTTACAGTTCAGAGACTTGAAACTGTAATAGGGTCAAATTTATCCATCTTTTTCTATTGACTTGTGATTTGGGGGTCTTGGTTAAAAAACTCTTCTCTATTCCAAGTTCATTAAAAACATTTGTATGTATTCTTTTAAAACTTTTATTTATTTTTTTATTTTTTAATGTTTATTTCTTATTGAGACAGAAAGAAACAGAGCATGAGTGGGGGAGGGGCAGGGAGAGAGGGAGACACAGAATCCGAAGCAGACTCCAGGCTCTGAGCTGTCAGCACAGAGCCCCATGCAGGACTCGAACTCATAAACTGGGAGATCATGACATGAGCTGAAGTCAGATGCTTAACTGACTGAGCCACCCAGATGCCCCTTAAATCTTTTAAAGTTTGTTTTTCAGATGTATCTCTTTATTCTATCTGGGAAGTGGTTTGTTTTTGTGCATCGCGTGAGGCAGGGGTCTGCTTTTTTGTCACTATGAACAGCCCATTTTATTTTCAAGGCCATTTACTGAGCAATTCCTTCTTAACTCAGTTGTTAAAGTGACCTTTCTCAGACACCCAGCTCCCAGATATACGTAGCTCTGTTTTTGTTATAAAAATGACTGATGCCTTACAAAGCCAACTTTATTTGCTGTTAGACACTCCCTGATAACTCCTGAAATAGTTTTGAGGAAATTATTTTGCAGAGAACTGTAAACTCGAATTAATATATGAAGGGTTTCAATTACCAAGAAATAGGAAATGCAGGTTACATGCATTAAATACACATTAAAATATATTGGTGTCTTCCAACCAAAGGCATTCTGTTATGAACTAGTGACAAAGTTATAAATATGATCGTTATCCTTGAGTGATAAGAAAATCTTCAAGCAAGTTATGGTCTGGCATAGTACTCAGCAACCCTATCAGACTGAGCACTCCTTTTTCTAAAATAACATTTTGTAATCGTCCCTATTACCATCCTGTACTTTATTTTATTTGTAGGCATCTTTTGTCCTATCTGCTCATACATCAAAAAATCAATACAGCACCTTTTTGTAATATAAATAAAAAATAAAAGTGCTACGTAAGAGAAGAATACATGGTTCAATATGCGAATGCTCAGGAAGGACCCTCTGAGTAATGTCTTCAAAAGCCTGCCCTGTGTGTAGAGTCACCTTGAATGTGACAGGGGCGGTCACAGCCCTGTATTATATAGTTACTTTTCGCTGACTCCATCACCACAAGAAGCATGGCCACTGACAATTGTAAACAGCTAACTAAGTTTCAAGCAAAACAATGTCCAATAATGTCTTGGTTTACGTAGTTGCACTTCTAGAAAATGCAGTATATAGGAAGGTGGAGACATTTACTTTGTATATAATGCGAAGTAGTCTAGGCTTGAAGAGCATAAGCTGTGTTTTCATCCACATGAATGTCCAGTTGAACCCTGACAAGGCAAGACGGGTAAGCCACTATTTTTCTTTCCATGGGCCCATCTGCATCACAAGAATGCCCAGGTTCTGTGGTCTTCACTCGTTAACTACCAACAGTATCCTCCAAATCATTTCGGTCACCAAAAACTACCTCCTCCCTTCCCACAAAGTCTCAGAATGCACTCTCCAGGGATATTACCAGCCTTACTGAATGATATTGGTCTAAAAGCAAGAGAAATAAGGGGATACCTGGATGGCTCAGTCGGTTAAGTGTCCAACTTTGGCTCAGGTCATGATCTCACTGCTCATGGGTTCGAGCCCCGCGTCGGGCTCTGTGCTAAAAGCTCAGAGCATGGAGCCTGCTACAGATTCTGTGTGCATGTGTGTCTTTCTCTGCCTCCTCACCCACTTGCTCTGTCTCTCTCTCAAAAGTAAATAAACACATTAAAATAAATAAATAAATAAAAGTGAGAGAAATACTAAAAGTCTGGGGATAAATACATATGTGGGGTGCATTGGGGTACCCTGGAGAATAGCAGGGCCACCACGGTGGGGTGAAGTGTGGTCAGCAATGGTCCTGCTGGAAAATGACATGGACAGGCAAGAATCATAAATAAATGTTATTCAGGTGTCTGAGTCTGAGGAGGGGGGTTGAAAGCATGTCTTGTTACTCTATAAAGAAAGCTTCTTTCCTTTGCTGTTAGAAGGTGATTATTTTCTTCACAGACAATGAAGAAAATCATACTTAGAAAAATGTCACCAAAGCCAGACCCATCACCTCCCAACCCACCCACCTCAGGACTCAAAGACTGTCTTAACTAGGGTACAAACAGACAAGATGTTTCATTTTCTTTAGTTTGAGAAAGCAGATTTTTCTCTTTGCCTGTAACACTCATACACAAAGATGTCTGTGAATTTCTTTCATCTGAGACACCAGCTTAGCTCCATAGCCTGCAGAACTTGGACTTCACCACATCTCCCACGAGTCTGTTTTGTTAACATATCTCTCTTTTGAACTGATATCTGCAAAGGGAAAGAAAGATGGAGACATCTTTACTCGTTTACTCCTTGCCTGACCCTCAAAGGTCGTTTCCCTCTGGAAGAATTTATTTGAGCATCAGCAGCCCAGGGATCGAAGGAAGTGGAAGCTTAGCAAATTATCATGCAGAATATCCTCTGAATAGATTTATTAGCACAACCGGGAAATTCACAGTTGGGATGGGCTGGATCCAATAATGCACGCCTCTTAGCAGCACAAATCCTAATCTAAGTCATTCCAAGTGAGACAGGTTTTACAAGAAGTCTTATCACTATACAAGGCAATTCTTGCAGGAAACTAGTAACTGCAACCTCATGTCTCTTTATAACTCCATTCATATTTTTTTTTCAAAAAAATACTGGAGGGACACGTGGGTGCCTCGTTGGTTAAGCGTCTCAGAGCCTGGAGGCTGCTTCAGATTCTGTGTCTCTCTCTCTCTCTCTCTCTGTCCCTCGCTTCCCCTCTCAAAATAAATAACTAACCACTTAAAAAATAAATAGAGGCACCTGGGTGGCTCAGTTGGTTTAGCATCTCACTTCAGCTCAGGTCATGATCTCACAGTTCGTGGGTTCGAGCCCTGCATCGAGCTCTATGCTGGCAGCTCAGAGCCTGGAGCCTGCTTCATATTCTATATCACCCTCTCTCTCTGCCCCTTACCTGCTCAACTCTATCTCTCTCTTAAAAATAAACATTTTTTTAAATGTTGGGTATGAATTCTGGATTCCATTCAACATTGGCCCATGATGAAGAATAGCACGTCGTCAGTGCTGGTCTTTTGTCTGATGAAATGAACGTTTGCTGAGTTCAAGGGAGGGTAAATGAATGAAAGTTTGACTCCAAGAAATCACATGAGCCCACACTCTCTGTTAATTTAGTCTGCTGCTATTTCAACACACCACATTATCTGGACCCATAAAGATCCCCCTCTGAATCCAAAAAGAAGATCTAGTGTGGCCTAAAGCAAAATTCTCTCAAGTTAAGTGGAATTTGGAAGGGCACCTAAAACATTCCTGGTGGCATCTGGTTTTCTCTTTTCAATTGATTACAACTTTCAACACTCAATATTTCCGTCCAGGTTTTTCTCTAGTGTGCCCATGCCTGGTAGAGAGAAATAGAATACTAAGACAAGTAAGTGCCATTTAATATTCTTACTTAATTGAAAAGACTTTCATAAGGATAAAATCAACTAAAGTATCTCAAAGTATTTATTTTTTTTCTTTTGAGATTCTTAAGTTTATTTATTTATTTTGAGAAAGAGAGAGAGAGTGAGCAGGGAGGGGCAGAGAGAGAGAGGGAGAGAGGAATCCCAAGCAGGCTCCTCACTGTCAGCCAGAGCCCGACACAGGGCTCAAACTTACAGGGAGATCATGACCTGAGCCGAAGTTGACTGCTTAACCAACTAAGCCACCCAGGTGCCCCTTGAGAAAGTATTTCTTAAATTGCTAAATACAGTAATTTACTTAATATCCAAAGTGTGCCAGTCACAAGGCTGTATGTTTTCAATAAGAATATGAGTAGTACTAATCTTCTGTCCTAAAAAATCTGACAGAAAAGTGAAAATAGTGACAAATAAAAATTCCCTTAAGGGCATTTCTTAAGAGATTTCTGTAAAGGGACTGTCGTCTACACACTTCCAATATTTATGTGTATAATACATGGAGGCTACAGTATCTGAGGACTTTATGGACAAAGGGCCTGATGATAATGAGTGATAGGAATTCAGGATGGAAAGAATGTTCATAGTCTTAATGTATAATTCTATACAATGAACTCTGAAAGATATACCATGGGCTCTGAGATCAAGTTCTTTCCTCCCGACGAAGGAGTTGATCACTCATAACTGTGTGGCTAAGTCAATGGCTTGGGCTGGTCTCTTCTCTTCCCATCCTCCTTGTTCTTTTCCTTCTTATCTGGACTGTTCCAGAATACCCACTTCTTGCTCAAGGGCCCTTCTTGAAACACTTTCATCTTTGCCAACAGATTTAGCAAAAATGCAGAATCTTTATCAATCAACTGCTTTCAGAGTTTTTGTTTTCCTTCAATACCTTTGATTAATGTCAACTATGGCTTTTCAACTCTCCCTAATCAGAAGCTTTACTCCTTCTGGTAACTGGGTTCTGATAAATGCACTTTATTTCAAGTAGAGAAAGTGCTAGCTCAGAGGCTGTGGTTTCCATTTCTTTGTATAAGGTTATTTATTTATTTATTTTTGAGATACAGAGAAAGAGTACCAGTGGAGGACAGGCAGAGAGAGAGGGATTCTCTCTCTCCCTCTCCCCCACTCCACGTGCATAGGTTCTCTCTCTCAAAATAAATAAACAAAACTTAAAAAAAAACCCTCACATCCAAAATATATACAGTAGCTGTCTTCTTGACCTAATCTTGACTAACTGATAGGTGTAGTCTCTTTCAAGAGACCCAATGGGATGTTGGGTAAACACTCTTTTGCTTCTGGTTTTCTCCCCATCCTATATATCCCCCTCTCTATCCTGGGATTTTTCTGGCCATGTTACATATGTCACCGTTCCTATTCTCCTGGTGCCCTTTCCCCTTTCCTCACTCTTGTGTTGGAAGGGGTGAGTTGTTATTTACTACACATAATACTACCTTATCATTGCATATCACCTTGCTCAGTGTTAGAAGACATTTAAATGGTCAACAGAATAGCCAGTAGATTCAACGGTAAAGCACTGGTAATGTGGGGGGAGAGGCAGGAAATGAAGGACAGTGAAATTCTCAGCTATCATGGTGGAGTCTAATGTCTAAAATTGACACGTCAAGAGAGTAATATGGATATGATATTTGGAAATGTCAAAGTACCTACCAGGATCAACGAAAAGAGTTTAACGTGATTAGTCCTGGAGATGAAGACTGAAAGGCATGGAGAGATTGGGACAGAGAATAGGTATTTTTTTATTTTAAGCCCTTGGGTAAAATTGTATTTTTTCAGTCATGTATACGTACTATGTCACCTTCTTGTGTCCCGTCTCTCACAGCATGCACACAGACCTCCTGTCCTGAGATGAATGAAGATAAGCTGCAGAGTGGAGAGAGCACTGATGGAATGCCCTGGTCAGAGGCTGATAGACCTGTCCAGGTGAGGGCTGGGGAGTACCAGAAGCAAGGAGTCAGTAGCGTTGGAAGAGTCTTGGGAACTGATTGCCTGGAGCATGATGGAGTCCCAGAGATGCTGGTTAGGTGGGTGTGGGGAGTGAGTGTCCTTCCAGACAGCCAAGACTTGGCAGCAGCAAGTTGGCCTTTGGCAGATAAACACCGCATTTAGTCACGTCATAACTGAAAAATATAAGTACTACCTGGAAGACTGAGAAAGGAGAGTTGGACATTGTATTAGTTTGCTCTGGCTACCATCACAAAGTATCAGAGACCGGATGGCTTCAACAACAGAAATGTATTGTCATGTAGCTCCGGAGGCTTGAAGTCCAACATCGAGGTGTCATCAGGGTTCATTTCTTCTGAGGCTTCTCTCTTCAGCTTGTAGATGGTTACCTCCTCCCTGTCTCTTCACATGATCTACCCTCGGTGCCTGTTTGTGTCTAACGTCCCTTGCTTAGGATGCCAGTCACGTTGGATGGCTTCATCTTAATTACTTCTTTGAAGACCCTATTTCCAAATACAGTCACATTAGGTGTCACTGAGAGCTGGAATTTGGGACAGGACACACTTCAGCCCATGATGTCACATCTGACTCCACAAGACATTTTCTCTCCGCCAGCTTCCAGACCTGCTACAAACATCCTGACACATCCATCATTTTAGTCCCTGTCTGTGTTCCTCAGCCCTAGTTCTTTCAACCCACACCCCCCACCAATCCATTAATAGGATTGTTTTTTTTTTTTAAGTTTACTTATTTATTTGAGGGGAAGAGGGGTAAAGAGAGAGAGAGAATCCCAAGCAGGCTCTACCCTCTTGGCTCTGAGCTCGATGCTCAGACTCACAAACTGTGAGATCATGATCTGAGCCAAAATCAAGAGTCAGACGCTCAACAGACTGAGCCACCCAGGATCCCCATAAGATTTTGGGGGTGGGGTACATAAAGGTCTTCAGAGACCCAACATTCCAACTGCTGACTGTGCGCTTTTGGAAAACTTTTCCTAAAATGAGATCCATGATAGAGAAATCACAAAGTGATCATGAAGCCTTGTTGTATATCCCACCTCCCCTAAGTACTATACTTTCTAAAAAATTAAGCCAGTGAGTAACCTTATTAGAAAATTAAACCAATGAGGAACTTATGTTCAGAGTTGGTATTTGAGATAATGGGGCCGCTCCTCATGGATTCGGGTGGTGGGGTCTAGGGTGCGGAAGGGGACACTACAAGGCATCTGCAGCCCAGATGGAAACGGAGACCGTGAGTGCACTGACCCTGAGAGGTCAGGCAGCAACTACCTTTTCAATCTGTCTTTCACAGAAAAATATTACAGTACATTTCCTTTAAGTCATATGCTCTGCAAGAGTCAAGACTTGTTTCGTGCACTTAAAGCGTTAAGTCTACTTAGTTTATGGGGCGCCTGGGTGGCTCAGTCGGTTAAGCTTCCGACTTCGGCTCAGGTCAGATCTCACGTTCGTGGGTTCGAGCCCTGCGTCAGGCTCTGTGCTGACAGCTAGCTCAGAGCCTGGAGCCTGTTTCTGGTTCTGTGTCTCCCTCTCTCTCTCTGCCCCTCCCCCTCTCATGCTCTGTCTCTGTCTGTATCAAAAATAAATAAAACATTAAAAAAATTTTTTTTAAAGTCTACTTAGTTTATATAAGTTGAGTCTATTTTGCTCCATGTGTTTTCACACTTTGGAAGCAAATTTTTTTGACTTTATTTTTTTTTTTTAGGATTTTTTCTTTCTTTTTGAGAGAAAGAGACAGTGTGAGCACAAGCGGTGGAGGGGCAGAGAGAGAGAGGGAGAGAGAAGCCCAAGCAAGGACTGCAATGCTGGAGCTCACCACTCTGAACCAAAATCAAGAGTCCATGCTTCAGCGACTGAGCCACCCGGGTGCCCCTAGAAGCAACTGTCTCATGTGAAATATCCTAAAGCTTTCTAGAAACGTTATCATCCTTTTTAATCTGTATTGTTTTGCAAAGTATAAGGCAGCTTGTGTGTCTTTGGACATTGTAGGTTAGGTAATGCAGTAAAGCCACAGATGGCACGAGGATTGGGTGACGGTCAAGTACCATTCGGGTTATCACCAAGGGACGGCCTCCCCACCTCAGAACGCCTACGTCCTGCTCTCTGCCTCACTGTCACAGAGCATCCCGGCAACACAAAAGCCTTTTGCCACATACCTTGTCGCTGACACCCTGTGAAAAGTCGACAAAAACGATGCATAGTAATGAGCCCGGAATTTGTACCTATTGAAATTAGCACCAAGGTGGCAAAGAACACTATCTTTTTTCTTTCTTTCTTTCTTTCTTTCTTTCTTTCTTTCTTTCTTTCTTTCTTTCTTTCTTTCTTTCTTTCTTTCTCTCTCCCTCTCTCTCTCTCCCTCTCTCTCTCTCTCTCTCTCTCTCTCTCTCTCTTCCCCCCCCGCCTTTTGTTTCAGAAAAAATATAGGAAACCAGATTGAAGAAAGGTAACAAATTCTGCTTCTATTCCGGGCCCCAGTGCCAAATGGATCCAGAAACAGCACAGAAAACAACCATCGAAAAGGTAACTCGGTGCCTTCAAAACAAAACCTGAGTAAAAGTCGAAACCTTTCCAGACTTTGCAAACAATTATGATCATTTTTAAAATTTTGTCTTTCACTGAGGTTGGTTTGTCAAACTTTTGACACGTTGAGAGAGAGCAAATGCCATTGTAAATGATTCAATCTTTTGGATTTGGAAAAAGTGAAGCACCAACGGAACGAGTGTTATCTTAATATTATCTGACATTTATTTTAATTCTTACTTGACATTTTAGGACATGGGCTGTTGAGGGTCTCCCTTGCATTTCAATTTTTCAGGGTGTTTGTCTTTTGTTTCGTCCCCTGGATGGGGCCACATCTTCTCTAAATCCTGAGGGTCTTTGGTTTTAAAGAACAGAAATATATCCAGCCTTGAACAAAAAAGGGGGGGATGAATTATAAGGAAAAGGGGATTTTACTCCCACCAGGCGTGGAAAGTGTTGACCCAAACACATTAGCCTGGGGAACGGGTCTGGGATCAAAGTAGAAAGAATGCTCACCCCTCCCTGCCCTGGACCAGCATCACAAACCATGGATGCCATCGCAGGTCCCCTCAAAGAGACTTCAAACATAGTTAGTTACTCAAAAGTAACTCACACGTATGATTTCATGGAATTTCATGACTGTGGGAAATAGTAACTACCTGTCCCCGGATTGTCGCAGAGACTGGAGAAGGCGCTGGCTTGTCATCTGGATGACTCAAGCAAGCACATAGTTGAGGAAATACCAAATCCAACAACAACAACAACAACAACAACAACCACAAAAATGACAAGTGGGAACAAGATGAAGATCTGAAGGACTGGGAAGTGGCTCCTAAAGGCTTTTCCAGTTAGATATCGCAATATCGTCATATAATCCCCCCCCTCTCTACCTCCCCCTCTCTCTCTCTCTCTCTCCCCCTCTCTCTCTCTCTCTCTCTCTCTCTCTCTCTCCCTCTCTCTACCTGGACCACCAGGCAGGCTGCTTGCAAAAAAGGCAGAAAAAAAAGCTAGGAAAAGGAAAAAGAGAGGAGCGACCGCTAGCCTACAAAAGTGTTCCATCCGAGTGGTAATGAAGACCTGCACGAGTCAGGGCCACATTTCTGGATGGCGCTTTTGCAACGAACAATGGGTGCTTTAAATGTGCACACTGTCCAGCAGAATTCCAGGTGTGGAACCTGAGTCTAAAGAAACAAATGGAGAAGTGAGTAAATAGCTGACAGAATTCATACCACGACATTCTTCCTAAAAGCAAAAAACATTTTTAAAACATTCCGTGGAAGTATAGCAGACATAACATATTAGTTTTGGGTACACAACATAGGAATTCGATAATTGCATACATTACAATGTGCTCACCATGGTCTAGTGGGAGAATGTATTTGCAAATGATCTGTCCAACAAGGGATTAATATCCAAAATATATAGAGAATTCAACACCAAAAAATAATCTGTTTTATCAATGATGGAGGACCAATGAGGTTTTTTTTTTTCCAAAGAAGAGCTACAGATGGCCAACAGACACATGAAAGGATGCTCAACATCACTCATCATCACGGAAATAAATGCAGATCAAAACCACATTGAGGCTTCACATTACACCTGTCAGAATGGCCAGTATCAAAAAGACAAGAAGTAACAAGTGTTGGCGAGAGTGTTGGCAAGGATGTGGAGAAAAGGGAGCCCTCATTCATGGCTGCTGGAAGTGTACTTGGGGGAGACGCTGTAGAAAACGGTTTAGAGGTCCCTCAACCCAAATAAAATATTGAAAGCAATCCACATGAACCTTAAAAGAGTATTCAATAAGCCCATTTAATGAAACTCAATGTAGCCATTAAAAATGGCAGCTCAGTCAATTAAGCATCGGACTTCAGCTCAGGTCATGATCTCATAGTCTGTGAGTTCAAGTCCCGTGTTGGGCTCTGTGCTGACAGCTTGGAACCTAGAGCCTGCTTTGGATTCGGTGTCCTCTCTTTCTCCCTTCCCCACTTACAATCTGTCTCTCTCAAAATAAATAAATATCTAAAAATTAATTTAAGAAAACAAGTTAATAAAACGAAAACAGTGAAACTTCTCTTAAGTGGGAGAATCCTTTGTGATGCAAATAATTGATACCCGAGATTTCTCAATATGGGGCACATTTGTTCATCCCTTGCAGGTGAAGTATCGGCAAATTCTGCAGTTTCCAACAGTTACCCCTATTATCTTTAACTCGAGGAGAATTAAATCTTCTCGAAGTGGAGTTTGTGTTTCCGAGGTGAAAAAATCTTCCCCCAACCCCCCGGCTTCCTTCCACTGATTCAATGATCGGGGACACAGTTTGGGGGTTCCTATTTTCCTATTGCCCCAACCTGCTAGTGTGCAGGTTGAGGGCACCTGGCAGCTAGGGCTTTCTGGGATGGGAGGGGAGGGGGCAGCCCCCATGTGAGCCAAGCTCCTTCCAGGCCATGCAGAGAACTGCATTCCACTCCCTGGTTATCAGCACCTGTGCCTGTCTGGGTGTATTTCTTCCGAATAACTCCCAGACCCTGGAAAGATTACATTGGAAAAAATTCTTTATAGGTCAGTACTTCTATTTTTGACAGGTGAACTTCCTCTGACCTCCGTGGAAGTAGGCTGGGCTAATGGTACATTTTGGAAAAAAAATTTTTTTAAATTGTTTCATTAACCGAGCTGAAAGAGGTATCGCCCTAATTCTTGACGTGCTAATGATGGCTGACTCTTGAAGGTGTTAATTTTCAAGCTCCAGTGTAGGAACTGCGTTCTGAGTTGTGTTCAGAGATGCCACATTATTAGCCTTTTCCTCCCTTTTGTTTCCTTACTGGTTCTGATATTAGTTTATATTTGGATTTCTGCCTAAATAAACAAAATCAGAATATACACTTTTAAAAATAAATACACGTTCGCTATTCACCCCATCCATTGTTACTCAGCACATTTGCACAAAATCGAATATTTGATCTTAAAAAGAGCATCCCGGATTTCATCTGAGAAGTGTGCTGATGGTTCCCCACTAATTATTTTCGTTCTTTGTTCTTTTGTGTGTTTGCTTTTTAAAGCATTTTTAAAGTTTATTTATTTTGAGAGACAGAAAGAGAGGATGAGCAGGGGAGGGGCAGAGAGAAGGAGAGACAGAATCCCAAGCAGCGCGGAGCCGGGTGTGGAGCTTGAACCCACAAACTGTGATAGCAAGACCAGAGCCAAGATCAAGAGTCTCACCCAGGTGCCCTTCATGCTTTATTTATTTTAATGCAAGAAGAAGAAGATATGTAAATACGGACCATCTTTTCTTTCATTCCTGGTCACATCGGGGATGCTTTGAGTTGCGTCCAGTAGGAATCACGTCTCAGATCACACCTTTATTTGCTAAGCATCTGCTTTTCCAGAAGCAGTCAGTTGCTTAACGTTCTTTTTTTTTTTTTTAACCAAAACTGCTTCTAAAATCAGGGGGAGATTAGTGGGAAGAGGACTTTCAGAGCCTCTCAAAGAGCAGAGGGAAGAATTTGTTTTCTTGTATAGTTTATTGTCAAGTTGGTTTCCATAAAACACCCAGTGCTCATCCCAGCAAGTGCCCTCCTCCATGCCCGTCACTCCCTTCCCTCTCCCCCACCCCCATCAGCCCTCAGTTTGTTCTCAGTATTCAAGAGTCTCTCATGGTTTGCCTCTCTCTGTCTCCCCAGCTATTTTTTCCCTTCCCCTCCACATAGTCCTCTGTTAAGTTTCTCCTGTTCCACTTATGAGTGAAAACATATGGTACCTGTCCTCTGCTTGACTTATTTCACTTAGCATGACACCCTCGAGGTCCATCCACTTTCCTCCAAATGGCCAGATTTCATTCTTTCTCATTGCCATGTAGTATTCCATTGTATAGATAAGCCACATCGTCTTGACTCATTCATCCATTGATGGACATTTAGGCTCTTTCCATGATTTGGCTATTGTAGAAAGTGCCGCTATGAACATTGGGGTGCATGTGCTCCTATGCATCAGCACTTCTGTATCCCTTAGGTAAATCCCTAGCAGGGCTATTGCTGGGTCATAGGGGAGTTCTGATAGTTTTTTGAGGAACCTCCACACCGTTTTCCAGAGCGGCTGCACCAGTTTACATTCCCACCAACAGTGTGGGAGGGGGCCACATCCTCGCCAGCATCTGTAGTCTCCTGATCTGCTCATTTTAGCCACTCTGACTGGCGTGAGGTGGTATCTCAGTGTGGTTTTGATCTGTATTTCCCCGATGATGAGTGATACTGAGCATCGTTTCATGTGTCTGTTGGCCATCTGGATGTCCTCTTTGGAGAAGTGTCTGTTCATGTCTTCTGCCCATTTCTAGAGGGAAGAATTTTTGACAAGTGGAAGTAAAGAATAGTAAAGCTACAAAAATGTGGCAGTCAAGTTTGGAAACTAAGAAGTAAGAAGTTGAAACTACCTGTTCTGGGTCTCTTTGATAGATTATAGTCCAGACTGGAGTTTTCCCCATCATTTAAAAAGTTTACATTTCATGTCCCCCTCCACCCAGTTTGATTAGAATATAGGTCCCAGGAGCTGCTGGGTATTGAGTACGGCTGCTAGCCATGATCTCGTCTAGTCCAATCCCATTTAATCACAGATGGAATCTTATTACATGAAGGCATTGTCTGAGGGGGACCAGAGGTAGGGAGAGGCGAATGAGGGGCATCTCTGGTGGAAAGAACAGAGGCTTCAGATGGGCCCGATCTGACAGGTCTGCCAATGGTTGGATGTTGGCCGCACTGTTACCGCACCAAGTCTGGTTCCTCACCTGGAATGTGGGAATGGTCATCATGTGGTCTCAAAGGATCTCAGTGAGAAATCACATGGGCATGAGCAGAAGATGTAGTGCTCTGTGATTGTTCAATAAATAGTAGCTATTGTTACTTGTACCTCCACTTGTAAAATAAATAAAACATAATCCCTGCCCGTAAGGAGCCGAAAGTCAAATAAGACACACATTGGGCAATATGGCCTTAGAATGTCTGCCACTGGGTTACTGGGTTAATTACTGGATTGGTGTGCAGCTGGATTAGTGATAGTATTTTTCTATTCCCTCTTTTTCTTATCATAGACCCCCAAGAACGAGGAGGCAAAGAGAGAAGGGCCCAGGAATAGGGTAAATTACAAAAGACATACCCTAAATTTGTCTCATTGAAAACACACCAGTAGGGATGCCTGGGTGACTCAGTCACTTAAGTGTCTGATTTTGGTTCAGGTCATGATCTCACAGTTCATGACTTCAAGTCCCACGTCAGGCTCTGTGCTGACAGCTCAGAGCCTGGAGCCTGCTTCTGATACTGTATCTCCCTGCCCCTCCCCTGTTCACTCTGTCTCTCTCTCTCTCTCTCAAAAGTAAATAAACAAAAAAACACTTACCAGTGAAACATGAGACTTTCTTTCTCCTAATTCATGAGCAAACCTCAGAATGGCAGGAGATAGATCCATTTGGAGCTTAGCAAGAAGGTATATTTTTTGAATGCTACCGAGGAATATCTTCCTTCTATGGAAACGGCCTGTTGCAAAACCTAAATTTTACTGTAGAATTCTCTTACGTGACATCCAGAGCAACACTGGTGTTTGTTTTTTTCTATTGCTTTATCCATATATTAGGTAGAAATAACTGGCAATGATTCCCAGTGACCGAATTTATCTTGGGTGATAGTGCTTTGATTATCCCTTGCATTGGAAACTTGCAGGTGCAGATGGCAACAATGTGGCCAGTGCCCAGGGAAGTTAGATATTGGAGGATATTCTCCAAGGGCATCTGAGTGATTGGGACCCCTATGTCATGGTATGAAAGGATTAATTAACCAAACCGATGACCATAATGTGGGCAACTGAAATTGGAGGTATGTGCCAGTAGGGGTTCATGCACCTCATTATACCTCAGAGGGTCCCCAAAGTCTCAATGCAGGTTCATGCTTTAAAAATATCAAAAAAAGTAGGGCACCTGGGTGGCTCAGTTGGTTAAGTGTTTGACTTCATTCAGCTCAGGTCATAATCTCAATGTTTGTGGGGTTGAGCCTCATGTTGGGCTCCATGCTGACAGCTCGGAGCCTGGAGCCTGTGTCTCCCTCTCTCTCTGCCCCTCCCCCACTTGCACTCTGTCTCTCTCTCTCTCTCTCTCTCTCCAAAATAAATTAACATCAAAAAAATATTCTTAAACTTCAGGAATCTAAAATATTGTTTGAAACTCGAATCATTTATATGTATAACTTATATACTTGCTTAATTTTGAAAAATTAGTTTTTAATTTTAATGTTTGAGGTCAGCAAATGTGTGCCATCTTAAATCCGAGGGACGATGCAAAATATGTTTATAAAGGTAATCAAGTTCGCAAAACCAGTGAAGCGTAAAAAATGTAAACAATAAAACTGTCAACTTGAATTTTTGCAGATTTGGAGTGTTGGTGCATTTCAAGTTATTAAAACTCTGAGATGTTTGGGTCATGACTAATCACAGGACTGTTATAGGTACAGAATATGTACATCTATTTGTATGTGTTTATGTATATTCCCTACCTCTGACCTCTACAAAGCCGCCATTCTCTCAAATGCAATGAACCCATTGAGTGCCCAGATTGGCTCCAAATACTTCTCACACACACACAGACCCACACAGACACACACACACACATACACACACACACACAACAGGCTACCTCGGAGAAATGACCTGACCCTGAATATGGAAAGAGCCAACGTTAGACAGGGAGAGATAAGGGAGCCCAGGGAGGCAGGCTGTAGCTGCGAGTGGGACATTGAAGAAACTGGGGGCTTTGGGGTGCACGTAGGGGGAAAGGAACGTATTCCAGACCCGCCCGGGGTTGATGCCATGTATGGAGCCTCACAAATGTTCTGAGAAGGTCCCAATACAAAGTCGGGGCCAGAAATCCTCAGCTGCTCCCCTGTTGGGACCCCTCTCCCTCTTGAGAGCCCATACTTTCCCTCAATAAACTCTCACTTTGCTCACTCTCTGTTGTCCCCGAAGTTCACTCATCCACTCCCCAAGACAGGGGCCACCCTCCCGTAACTATCCGAGGGGTGGGCAAGAAAATACAAGACGATCATGGAACATTGTTCCGGGAGTCAGGAAGAGTCTGAAGTATGAGGGACACATATCTAGAGGACTCTGAAGTTAGTTTGAAGGAGCCCACCACCGAACACAAGGACAACTTGAACATTTGGGTTGTTGTTACATATCTGATAAGGAATTCATATCCAAAGTATACAAGTAATTCTTACAACTCAATAGCAACAAATAAACAGACAAACAAAATAAACCCAACCCAATTTAAAAATGGGCAAAGAACTGGAATATTTTTCCAAAGAAGACATGCAAAAGGCCAACGGGTGTACAAAGAGGTACTCAACATCACTAATTATCAGAGAGATAGCAATTAAAACCACAATGAGATATTACCTCATACCTGGTATGATGACTATCATCAAAAATACAGGAGATGGGGCAACTGAGTGGCTCAGTTGTTTAAGCATCTGAGTCTTCATTTTGGCTCAGATCATGATCTCATGGTTTATAAGTCTGAGTTCTACATCAGGCTCCCTGCAGACAACATGGAGCCTGCTTGAGATTCTGTCTCTCCCTCTCTCTGCCCCTTCTGTGCTCTCTCTTTCTCTCAAAAAAAAATATATACGTATGTATATATGTATACATATATTCCCTACCACGAACACACACACCCCAAGGACCTTGGAGATATGACCTGATCCTAAATAGGGAAAGAGTTAACATTAGGCAGGGGAGATAATATATATATCTATTAAGTAACAGAACCCACAAACTGTGAGATGGTGACCTGAGACAGGTAACCAACTGAGCCACCCAAGTGCCCCAACTTTGTTTGAATTTTGATGGCTCTTCCAACCTCGTCTCTTCATGCTATCTGATCCTATTTAGAAACACACATTAATTGTTGTGTCTCATTATGTTCTTCAGTCTGAAATAGTTCTTTGGTCTTTCACTATCCTGTCTTTGTATTAAATAGCACAAGCTCTTCAGGGCACCTGGGTGGTTCGGTCAGTTAAGTGTCTGATTTTGGTTCAGGTCTTGATCTCACAGCTTGTGAGTTGAGGCCCCACATCAGACTCTGTGCTGACAACTCAGAGCCTGGAGCCTGCTTCAGATTCTGTGTCTCCCTCTCTCTCTGTCCCTCCCCTGCTCACACCCTTTTTCTCTATCTCTTAAAAATAATAAACATTAAAAAAAAGTAAAAAATAAAAAAGAGCACAAGCCCTTCGATCTGTAAGAGAAGCCCCAGCTCGGGTTCATTCAGTATTTACTCATGCTCAGACTCTGGTCTTGGCAGGAATACCACAGAAAGGATCCCAGCCCTTCTCTGTGACTTACAAGACGAAGAACATAATGTCCATTCCGGCTGTGTTTGAATGGTCTCTGAAAACTCACGTGTTGAAGTCTGAAACCCCAATGTGATGGTATGAGTAGGTAGAGGCTCTGGAAGGTATTAGTAGGTCTTGATGAGGTCATGAAAAAAAGTTCTTCATGATGGGATTAGTGCCCTTATAAGAAGCCACAGAGAGACTAGAAGTTCTCTTTCCCTGCATCCTGTGAGGATATAGCAAGAGGGTAGATATCTGTAAACCAAGAAGAGCAAGCACTCTCACCAGGCACCAAATCTGCCAGCACCTTGAACTTGCACCTCCAGCCTTCAGACCTGCGAGATACAGATTGTTGTTTCTGCCCCCCAACTGTGGTATTTTGTTATAGCAGCCCACACTCACCAGGAAGTGCTGTCATCATTAATCTTGGCCTTGATCACCTCATGGTGTTGGTGTCTTCCAGGTTTCTCCACCCTAAGTTCACTTCTTTCCTGTATTTGCCTAGAACTTGGCGGGAAGATATTTCTCTACTCATCTTCCTAGCTAGCTACCTCCAAAGGCCATGCCATGTTTATTACCCTGAGGCGGAGAGTGACATCCTGAGACTCCTTTGTCCACCTTGGTGTTACAACACCATAGGTTTTGAGGACCATGGCTGAGGGACCATCCTTTTGAACTTGAACATGCCTGAGAGTCTCCCCCCCGCCCCGCCCCCACTGTGTTTCTGGGAAGAAAATTACCTAGTGTTGAATTTGGTGGACGCGTGCCCATGAATTACTTTGAAGTTGTCTGTTGGCCTTCCAGGAGGTGGACGTGATGAAATGGAGCTCCAGCTTTAAGGAGGATTTGTTTCACTTTGCTCCCAGGACTCTTCCCCTTTTACACACTGGTTAGATAGCCTCAGGCTACTGTCACTCAAGGCTTCCCAGGGACTGGCTCTTGTCACAAGATTGTTTTGCTTATCCTAATTCCTGACCTTTCAAGTTGAGTTGAAGTTTTCTTTCTCAACACTGCAACAGCCCTCAGCTGTTTGAGGAGAACTCACTAGAAAATGTTTGTTTTTCATTAACTCGTTTCTCTCTATTACAGCCAACAGAAAAACAGAAGAGCAAAGAAGAAAGTGGGGGGGGGGGTCTCAGTTCAATTAGCCTAATTGGACTTCCCGCTTGAGGACTCAGTCCAGCTCTGGCAAATTCGCCACAGCTGACCCTTGGAAGAGCCGTGTTATTTGTCAATGCCTCATTGGTTCATCTCCTCCGTGTTTGTTATGTTTTTAGGATGGGCTAGAGGCTCTCCCGTGGTTTGTTTTTAAAACCCCTATAGCACCACGGAAAGATATGGGTTGTTAACCCCATTTGAAAACCAGGAAATTGAAGTTTCAAGAGGTTTGGTAACGTGGAGAGGATTCCCCGCGTGGGAAACGGTGGCCCCAGCTTTAAATCCATGGACACAAGTTGTCTTCTGTTCTCAATGCCCATTTCAAAGACATTTGAGGTTTTGGTGTGTGGTTGCTTTGGCCTTCAGAGCACAGACATGGACCATAGTCCTTATGCTCCAGCCTGGCGCACAGGATTTTTGCCCTGGGTATGGAGGCTAAAACATGGACTGAGCAGCTATTACCTATTCCACTCTCCTGTGTTCCATATGAATACACTGCCTCCTGGGGACTGTTTGGGACAGAGGGGAAGGTGGGAATTACACTAACTGTAAATGCTACCATGACAGCATCATGTCATCAACGCCCCATTTATATATAGCTTCTCATCCATCTGAGAACTTAGGGAATATGAGAAAGATGCCATGTCCTATGGACTGGAAATAAGAGTAGACATCATTTGGTTTACTTTCCTCTTTTTGGCAGAGGAGAGAGAATCTGAGGCTGGAGAGGGAAAGATGTCCAAATTCCATGGCAGCTCTGAGTCCAGGTCCCCTGGTGTCAGGATTGCACACAGGGTAGTTACAAGTAAAACTAGGGACTGGGAGGTATGGGATGAGAAATGGGATGACCTGGGAGTTCAGGGACTATTCTCTCACGTTGTTTTCAGATCCCACACTCTTTCTCTACTGAAGTCAATAACAGATATTCAAGGGACTCAGAAGTCTCAGGGAAAGCTATAAAAGACTTAGAAAATTAGTACATAAAATCAACCTATTGGCAGTGTCGACATGAATGACAATGGATATTTATCTCCTTCAGAAACAACTATATTGAGGTATATTTCACATGTCATAAAACTCACCCACTTCAAACGCACCATTCAATGATTTATTGGACAGACATCTCCATAAAGCAATTTTAGAATATTATCATCACTCCGAAAAGATCCCTCATGCCCATTCACAGTAACCGGTATTTATTGAATGCTTATTACAGGCTTTTATAGGTAGTGACTCTCTTCATAATACTCTGAGAGGGTCTAGTATTATCTTTCTCCTCCTACTCTTTCCCCCCACCCTCCACCTCTGGATTTTACCAACTAAGTCATGGAGGGCAGACAACTACCCAAGGTCACTGGGTGCTGGGTACTGAAGGATTTTAGATAAGTTATCTGTCCAGGATTTGAACTCAGTTTGACTTCAAAGCCTGTGCTCTTTGCCACTGTGCTGCTGTCATGTCCAGAAGGAAACCAAGCAGCCTTTTCCCAATCACATGTGCTGCTTTTGGAGGAGGGCAGCCCCAGCTCTCTTTCTTATTCTATCTTTTTATATCTGGAAAGATACAGCGATGCTCTTTACATCATCAGTTGGTATGGAGAGCTGGTTGACAGTGTCAGACTGCATTTTCTGGGGTGTGATTCTTTTAGGCAAGGCCTGGGCTTGTGAACAGAAAGGAGAACAGAGCAATGTAATGCCCCTGTCAGTGGTAAGTGCTGGAAGCTGTAATGTGTCATATGCCCCAGGGAGTTGGTGTACCTTACAACAAGGCAAAGAGTGTACATATGGTGGAGAAGGAGATAGGCGACCTGCCCGTCTCAGTGCCTAGAGTTGGCTCCGTAGGAACACCTTCTAGCAGTGAGCACTGGGCTGGAAGATGCTTAGTAAGATGCCCTGGAAAGGGAATGGGACCCACAGAGAATCCAGATCAATCCACTTGTCTGGATACATCTCACCTCACTTAAGTCCCTGGGGAGCGTTCAGCTAAGCTCCTCCACAGCATCGCTACCCCCACATCCATTTTGTGTGGTCACATGGTCTGTGAGGACCATCAACTGGCACTAGCCCCTTGGGCAGATGAATGCCCCAGGTAGCAGCCCGCAGAATCACAAGTAAATGTACGTTCCGGATATGACTCCCCCAATCTTGGTGATCAACAGTCTCCCCCATCTCCCAGGGCCTTTCTCTTGTGCACCCCTTAAATAAGACTCCCATAGAACTTACCAAAACCCTGATCTTTTTGGTTTCAATTGACCAATCTGGTCTTAGCTCAGGTAACCCAAAGCACTCCACTCACAGACCTTATTAAGGCATGTATGTGCCCCAGTCCTGAACCTCTCTGCCTGCACCTGCCTTGACCTCCCCATGAAGCCCCTCAAGGCAACCTGTGTCCTTTCTCCAGGACCTGTGAGTCATTATCTTCTCTATTAATAGCAATGTCCCTGGGGTCTTCTGTTGAACCAGGCTCACCATCCAGCATCCCAGAGTTCACTTAACAAACGTCAATTTAACAAAGTCCTGACAGCCTCAGAGGAGCGGACTCTTGAGCATGCTCTCTTCTGGGCTCCAGGAAAAAGTTTCTGGTAGGGAGTTATATCCTCAATGGGATACAAGGAAGCATAACCTCAACCAAACAGGAATGAGACATCAAGAGGAGACCATCGTCGAACATGAAGAGGCAACAAAAGAAAGGTCGATAGTTGAGCTGAGGAAAAATGGCAAGGAAACCTGAACAGTCAAGTGCAGAAGGAAAATCCACATAGGATGATACAGAGAGCTAAGTGACGTTAAGGTAAAGAGAATCCTCACATAATGAACTTTATGGAAACTATAGAGGGCAATATGCTCTGACGACAGAGAACAGAGGCCAGAATTTAAGAATTAATCAATTTCTGAGGAATACAATAAACAGTAAAGTCGATGAGTAATTAAACACACATAGCCACACACATGTGCACTATGTTTTAGTTTTATTTTTCTACAAAAGCTCTGCAGATTGAGAGACTTTACTGTATTATATTGGAGAAAAATGTGAAAACACCTAGAAATGCCAGAGCAAAACTTTTCCTTATAAAGGCAAAGAAAAAGTCTATAAATATTCAGTAAAAAAAAAAAAGGGGGGGGGGGCAAATCAAACACAATGAAATACAAATCTGGTAAGTTTTAGATTTCTTTGGTGTTAGACCAAATGGCAAATAAATAAGAGAATTTAAAAAATGTAAGAGAAAAAGCATTGAGTAAACTCTAGTTTACTTGGCCATTTTTCCTTTCTTTTTAAAAAATGTTTTTAATGTTTATTTATTTTTGAGGGAGAGAGAGACAGACCATGAGCAGGGGAGGGACAGAGAGAGAGGAGACACAGAATCCGAAGCAGCTCCAGGTTCTGAGCCATCAGCACAGAGCCTGAGGCAAGGCTCAAAATCACGAACCGTGAGATCATGACCTGAGCCGAAGTCGGACGCTTAACCTACTGTGCCATGCAGGAGGCCCAGCCACTTTTCCTTTCATATGTGAAACCAATAGAAAGACTGCCAGATAGCCAGGGGTTTAAAAAATATACTCCCGGCATATATTTGTTGAAAAAAAAATATTACTTGAAAATTCATTCCAAGTGAAATGTAGAACAAAATTAAGACCTCAAGACCAGAAAATTCTGTATAAGAGACCTGTGGCAAGCATTAAACAGTTAAACATGGAATTAATTCCAAATATTTGCTAAAATAATCATTTCAGAGCCAACATTTATTTAGTGCCTATAGTGTACCAGGCACTGTGCTTAGGGTTTGTAAGTATGTTTATTTATGAAACTAAATGCAGATGTCAAAAATTACCGGTCAAATAACAGATGTTTAATATAAAAATAATAATGGGGGTGCCTGAGTGGCTCAGTCAGCTAAGCCTCCGACTTTGACTCAGGTCATGATCTCACATTCATGGGTTCGAGCCCCCTGTTGGGCTCTGTGCTGACAGCTCAGAGCCTGGAGCCTGCTTCGGATTCTGTACCTCCCCCTCTCATGCTCTGTCTCTCTCTGTATCGAAAATAAATAAAGCATTTAAAAAATATATAAAAATAATAATGTAATAAGGACAATCTGGGCCTAAACCTTCTGATTATATTACTAAACCAGTCATGAGGGGAGAGAGAATCAAGGTGTTCAGTTCCTCGTCTTACAAAGGAAAGAGCCTGGAATACAAAAGATAAATGAATTTTTACTTACTTTGGTAATTAAAGTGATAGAGTACAGACCTATATATATTCATATACATATGTACCTACATACATAGAGGTTTGCAGAATACATCCAAAGTAAAAAAAACTAAATGATAAAGGAACTGACAGATTGGAAACAGTTTCTCTAACAAAAATGGCAGGGAAAATGTTATTATAAATTTTCTTCTTGGCCCATTAGAGAAAAATAAAGCAACAGGTGGAAATAAAACAGAACGAGGCCTCTGAGCAAGCAGTTGAGAATCGAGATGCATAAAAATGCTAAGTTCATAAGTAGCTTTTACAAACGGCAAATTGGAGCAGCAAGAGCTCACAATGGTGAACCCATCAAACTGGCAAAAACTCAAAAGAATGATAATCCCTTGGTTGTGGCGACGATGGAGGGAGAGGGTCCTTTAATACACTGCCAGGGAAGTGTAAATTGGTAAGTCGGTACCCCTCCGGAGGGGGTTTGGCAGCTGACATCAAAAGCTCTCTAAATTCCGATGCCTTAGGACTCCAGAGTTCCATCTCTGAAAGTCATACTCAGTGTAGCCACAGAGACTTAACCCCATAATGAGAAGAGCTGTCCTAGGGCAGGGGCTTCTCATTTGAAATGGAGGAGGATATTCTGGCCAGCGTGAGGAGCGCAGCGGCTGGAGAGCTTCTGGAATGTTCGATTCCCTGCCCGAATGGAGCATAGGGACCGTAGGAGCCCAAGAGCCTCTCACATCTGCTAAGTGAGGGTCCCTCGGTTGCCTGCATCTGTCTCTGGTTTATTTCCTGCTGCTATTGTGGAAAGATGGGCCAGACCCGGAGTCAGAGCAAACCGTCTGGGGATTCAGGAGGGTGTGCCGCTGGCTGACTTTTGGCCCCCAATATTGCAGTACGTTCCTCCTGGCACGGCTGTTTCTAGACCCAAATGTTAGCTCTAGTGCATCCCCATGCCCCTTCGAAGTCCAAGTCCACTGAGAGGGCCCAAGTGGACCATGCACCTGGAGAACCCCTCCCCTTGCGGCCACGAATGGGAAGCAGGGATCTGGTTAGTCTCTCAGCTTGTGGCTCACTGCAGCACTCATGGTGGGGGTGGTCTCCAAACCTGGGAAGGTGCTTTAGGTGCTGGGGAGGCCCCCCAAGCCCAACACCATTAGACCCACAATATTAATGAAAAAGACATGACTTGAGGGGGGTCTGGGTGACTCTGTCAGTTGGGTGTCTAACGTCAGCTCAGGTCATGATCTCATGGTTTGTGGGTTTGAGCCCCACGTTGGACTCTCTGCTGTCAGCACAAAGCCCACTCTAGATCTTCCATCTCCCTCCCTCTCTGCCCCTTCTTCGTGCTCTCTCTCAAAAATAAATACACGTTAAAAAACGAAGTAAATCTGTATTTGGTTTACGTTCAGGGTGACAGTTCAAAGAGAAGCTCTCTTTTATCTAACGTTACATTGTTTGCCGGCTCATTTGGTAAAATGAACAAGAACATCTCAAGTTTGACTTACATTGTTTCCCGGGGCTCATTTGGTGAAATGAACATCTAACGTTTGTCTAGCTTACTCCTTGGGTTCTCATTAGGTATTTTTAAGCCAGTGATCTGCACTCTGTAGGTGAGGGTATACTTTTCTGGATGTGTCAACAATCTGAGCTTCAAAGCGTCCGTCTCTGTGGCACTCCTGAGCGGGACAGGGGCAACCCTGGGCTTGGCTGGCTCCTTGGTTTCGTGCACTGGCTCTCCTGGTGTCCCCAGTGGGCACTGGAAAGACAGCTGCCCTGGTGGGCCTACCACCCGTGGCCCTGGGAACTTAGAAGGCCTTCTCACATGCCCACAGAGCTTTACAGTTTATCTATTGCTCTCATGCATCTGATTAGACAAAAGGCAAATTGCAATTGTATTGGGCTCTGTGTGTGCAGTTTATTGGGGAAAGGCTGCCCATGGCGGGAATATAATTATGGATACAATGATGCACATGAAATTGAGGGAGTCCTTCAATACCTTGGGCATTGTATTTGAACACTTGCAATGTGCTAACCTTGGCTATCTGCACTACAGGATGTGAGAGAGTAAAGAACCTACAGTATGTGGGTGACCCCCAGGCACTGGCAGGGGTGGGAGTAATTACATAAGAAATAGCTATAATTTAGTGTCGTAAGTATGACAGCAGGGATGGGACTAAAAGCACCAGACGCCAAGTATGAATCAAAGAGCATGCTGATCCGGCCGAAGTTTGGTAAATTGGCTTGTTGTCCACATGGACATAATTATGACTGATAATGGGGGCATTTCCGTACCAAGAACTGAAGTCTGTCACATATCATCTATTAGGAACTTTCCAGTAACTGGATGCTCTCTCCTGCCTGTGTTCCCCAAGGGCTCTGCTATGCATTATAATCCACTATCCTTTCTTTTCCTGAATTAGCACTTATGAAGCGAGAGAGCATTCTTGAAGACTGTACCCCAATAAATAGTGTTCCAGTGTGTATGGGAGATTGTGAAGGGGCTTGGGGGGACTTTCTCTAGGACTTTCCACAACACAGTTCTGGGGATGGAGAGCCAAGTACTGCTAATCCCGGGAGGTAACACTGAAATAGGATAATTTATGGAATGTAATAGGTTAACTGCCTCATCTTGGTTCTGTAACTTAGCCAGCCTGGTAAATAAGATAACCTGTTGCTAAATGCTCCTGGTTGCTAAGATCTGACCAAGGCCAAGCCCACAACAAAAAAATTTGCTTAGTCACTGTCTAATGATGATTGGTCATCTTAAAAAAAATAAAGAACTAAATTGATAGGTTCCCGCCCAAACTAGCATCTGTGTATTACAATGTAATTGGCTACCATGGAATGCTGTGTGTGGCTACATAATCTCACGGCAGCCGTGGTTCGGGGCCCATTCTCTGTACTTTCTCCTTACCATCAGGAGATCAGGTATGGCCTGGCCGTAAATAAAGTTTGCTTTGCTTCTATTCGGGGTTTGGTGGTCTTTTCAACATCAGCCTCTAACAGACGCTAGTTGTGTCCACACCTGTCTCTAAGCGAGGGCCAGTTTGGGCGGTCACATTTCTCTTTTCCGATGACCAAAGACCACTAGGGACTCCGTACCAAAAGTTTACCTTCCATCCCGGCCAAGAGAGGACCGTGCACTCTGATACGGGACAACTTTATAAGAACTGGTGGGTTCTCTGCGGGGGGAGAGGTTGTATTGATGAGACCAAGTTGGCCGGTTCAGCCCCAGGAGAGCCTTCTAAGTTCCCAGGGCCACGGGTGGTAGGCCCACCAGGGCAGCTGTCTTTCCAGTGCCCACTGGGGACACCGGGAGAGCCAGTGCACGAAACCAAGGAGCCAGCCAAGCCCAGGGTTGCCCCTGTCCCACTCAGGAATGCCACAGAGACGGACGCTTTGAAGCTCAGGTTGTTGACACATCCAGAAAAGTATACCCTCACCTACAGAGTGCAAGGCAGACCATTGGCTTAAAAATACCTAATGAGAACCCAAGGAGTAGGCCAGGCAAACGTTAGATGTTCATTTCACCAAATGAGCCCCAGGAAACAATGTAAGTCAAACTTGAGATGTTCTTGTTCATTTCACCAAACGAGTGGGCAAACAATGTAAATGAGAAAATGTCTGTCTCATTTGCGCAGGTGAATTGCTACTGTGAAGAGATCAGATCCATTTCTGCACTCTGGGAGCCTCTTCCTGGGGATGGAATCTATGACGGTCCACCCCTTAGGGAGTCATAGACAGAACTTACCAGGTGGAATTGCCTCACAAGGTCACTTTATTTGTACAAACAAGGAGATCCCTGGGAAATAATGTCCAAAGCCCTGACTCCCCAAACAAGAGAGAGCAGGGCTCCTTTCATTAGAGGTAGGGATGAATGTTCAGAATTGGATTTTAACAGTATAAAGAGCTGAGGCACTTTCTGATTTAGCTGAGCAGGAGTCTTCCTCAAATGTTTCTTTTCCTGTTCCAGCAGCAGTTTGTTAGTTAATTTCTAAAAGGGAAGATTGACAGTTGGTCAGGAACCTTTAGGAGTCTCCGGAGTTGAGGGGGTCAGGTGGGTGACAAGGTGCCTGTCAACATCAGCTTCTTTTCTCCAGAAAACCTTTACCACTCATGCATAGACTGTTTTTGGCTCTGTGTTCTCAAAGGGGCACAGAATAAGCAATTGCATTTCTGCCCCCCAGATCTTTTATTCATTCTTTGTTTTGTATTTTTATTATTATTGTTTAAATGTTTATTTTTGAGAGAGAGAGAAAGGGCATGAGTAAGGGAGGGTCAGAGAGAGAGAGAGAGAGAGAGAGAGAGAGAGAGAATCCCAAGCAGGCTCCAGGCTGGCAGCACAGAGCCCCACTCAGGGCTTCAAATCACAAACCGTGAGATCATGACCTGAGCCGAAATCAAGAGTCAGACACGCAACCCCAGGTGCCCCAGTCTGCCCTGAATCTTTTTAAAAGACAAGGATTTGCTCTTTGTTGTTGTTGTTTAAGAAAACAAAAAGAATTTACTACAATGAGCAAATACAGATAATCAAAAAGAAGAAGTCATCAAGAATATTACCGTGATGTATTTATTTCCAGACTTTCGCCTCCGTGTTTGTGCACACACATGCAAGGTGTACATGTATAGAGACAGAAGCACCCATTTATTCCCTTTGGGGGCAACCTTCGGTGTTAGCTGGGTGCGACTGCACCTTTTTGAATGGGTGTGGCGGCTTCTGCCTGATGCCAGTGCCTTCTATAATTTCCACCCCACTTCCCAAGCTTGCTTTGTCCCCAGCCCCTGTGACTGAGCAGGAAGGTATTACTAGGCCCTTGTCTCTTTGCCATATGGCCAGATCTTTGGACCACTAACCACTCAGGGGCTGTCCTCTACAAGAGACGTTTGTTATTTTCATGTTGCTGCATCTCCTTGTCCGGCATTTGAAATACTGCCTCCCCTGGGGGAGAATGATCTGGTTCCGCCTTAAGCAAACAAACAAGAAAAATTGTTAACGTCCATTTGTACCAAACTTATCTGTTACTGTAAATGTCAGAGAGTTGAGTCCGGGACCTAGCAGAAGTCTTTTGCCTGCAAACGTTATCTTGAGAGATAGGGTGGCTGTCGGTTTCAGTGGGAGCCTGGACACATTTAATTGAGTCCGGATTTGCAGGGGCAACATGACCCTGTGTGAGGGAGCTGCTGAGGATTCACAGAGGACTCTCCTGTCCAAGCATGAGAAAGTTCGAGAAATTCTTCCAGCCTCCTTTCCAACCGCTGTGGACCGCCCGGAGGCAGTGGTCACTGAGCCCGATTACAATGTACCTGAGACCCAGAAAGTGCTAAAACACATCAGACCCCCGGGAAGCTGGCTTTACCTCTTCTCTTCCTGGTCCCTCTCCCCCAAACCCCAGCTGCCTCCTACCTCTCCCCATTCCCTCTGCCCTGTTCTCCATCTGTCATGGAGATTGCGATTCTGTCTCCCTCTCTCTTCTGCCTCTCCCCTGCTTGCTCTCCGTTTCTCTCAAAATAGATAAAAATAAACCTTAGAAAATAATTTAAAAAATAATAAAATTATGATAAAATACACGTGACAAAAGTGAACGCTTTTATCATTTTTAAGCATATAGTTCCCTGACATTCAAGGACATTCACAGTATTCTACAGTCCATCTCCAGGAGTTGGTAATCATGCTTAAGAAACTGTACCCATTAATCAGTAACACTTGATTCTCCTTGGCCTCCAACCCCAGCCTATAATCCACTTCCTATGAAGTTGGCCACCCTAGGTGCCTCATGTAAGTATAATAGCACATAATGATATTATTGTCACTCTGACAGTATTTGTCCTTTCAGGTCACCTTATTTCACTTCCCATGATCTAGTGAAAGGTCCTCAAGCCCGAAGAGATGAGTGCAATGTCTTGGCAAGAGATGGACACTATTTTTTTGTTGTTAAAAATATTTATTTTGTTAAGTTTATTTATTTATTTTGAGAGAAAGACAGAACACGAGCAGGGAGGGGCAGAGAGAGGGACAGAGAAAATCCTAAGCAGGCTCCATGCTGACAGCACAGAGCCCTATGCGGAACTCAATCCCAGGCACTGTGAGATCATGACCTGAGCCAAAATCGAGAGCTGCACACCTAACTGACTGAGTCACCCAGGCACCCCGAGGAGACGGTCACTCTAATGGCATACATCTCTCCTCTCTAGTGCTATCTTTGATGCAAACCTCTTTGTACTCTGGTAGCCAATATCATACTTCTCTCTTCCATCAGATGGCCAGGCACCTGCTGTCTTTAGTCCCCTGTCCCCTCATTGGTGGATCAGAAAAGTGATGGTATCAGATTCTTGAAGGGAACGCAGGTGGTGGTTGGTGGCCATGTTGACGTTTGGCCTCCCAGCCCTGCAGAAAAAGGGACTGAAACAAACCAAAGCAATGAAGATGGATTTACCAGGCCCTGAGACACCAGGGCCACCTGTCAGCCTGCCAGACACCGGGTTCTTTCTCCTCTCCACCTTCGGGAACCCACTCAGTAAGGCTGTGTTGCCTGCCAGCGGTAATAGAAGGAGGAACTGAGCACTGGGGAAATGCTCAGTGAAATGGCTGCCTTCGTCTTTCACTGACGCCTTCCCCAGGGTTCCTGTTTTAACAAGAACCGATCTCTCGGTGTTTAATCCATGGGCACTTGAGACTGGTTGGCTTTGAAAACGTTTAACCGTCATAACTAGGAAGGGAAAGAGGAGGTTAAATAAGTGAAAATAGAGGGCACCTGGGTGGCTCAGCCCACTAAGAGTCTGACCTTAGCTCAGGTCATGATCTCACAGTTCATGAGTTCCAGCCCCACATGGGGTTCTGTGCTGACAGCTCAGAGACTGGAGCCTGCTTCGGATTCTATGTCTCCCTCTCTGGCTGCCCCTTCCCTGCTGAAGCTCTGTTTCTCTCAAAAATAAGTATTTTTAAAGATAAAAAGAATAGAAAATCTCATTTCTCTGGGCCTTGTTTCCCAAACTTGGGTGTGCAACAGCATCACCTAGAAAACTTTTTCTTTCTCCTTAGTAGGCAAACAGTCTGATTAGACAGTTCTCCAAAGAAGATACACGAATAGTCAGTAACCACAGGAAAAGACGCTCAACTTCTTTAGCCATGGTAAGAAAGCAAATCAAAACCACAATGACTTACCATTTCACACCCACAAAACACTTTTAAAAATTGCTAGGGGGTCCCGGGTAGCTCAGTCAGTTAGATGTCTGACTCTTGACTCAGCTCAGGTCCTGATCTCAGGGTGGTGAGTTTAAGTCCTGTGTTGGGCTCTGCCCTGGGCATGGAGCCTACTTAAGAAAATATACAGATTGCTAGGTCTCAATCCCAGAATTTCTGAACCACCAGCTCTGGGGTAGGGCCCTAGAATTTGCATTTCTAAGAAGTTCTTGGACCTAGACACTGAAAGTTACTCTTTTAAAGACAGATGGGGGGGGCACCTGGGTGGCTCAGTCAGTTAAGCCACCAACTTCGGCTCAGGTCATGATCTTACAGATCATGGGTTTGAGCCCCCCTGTCAGGCTCTGTGCTGACAGCTCAGACCCTGGAGCCTGTTTCTATGTCTCCCTCTCTCTCTGTCCCTTCCCCACTATCTCTCTCTCAAAAATAAATAAACATTACAAAAAAAATTTTAAGACAGGATTTAAGAAAGAAGGTTCATGATTTTTTAATAGAGACCCCTCAGAGTATACCTCTAGACAAATACCTCTGCCTAGAATGTTCTTCTCACATGGCTTAGCCAGGTAAGGAGTAGGGACTCCAAAGCTATCATAGGATTTTTTCCCGATTTTTCTGGCATATTGAGTAGAGGTCACCTGTACTGTCTCAAGGGGCATGCATAAATGCCACATTATCCTTCCTTCTGCTTTCTGGAGGAAGAGACTCACAGTTTCCTATGGATCTTTGGGATGATGAAAGGGAATTATTCACCCTTTTATCACCTTGCTAGCTCTGTGGAGGTCTGTGAAGATGCATGTAATGCATCTATTGAAGTTTAGTCCCCTGGGATGTGAAGACACAAAACCTCTTGGCCCCGGGGTCATTCATTATTAAGAAGCAGAGTCCTTGTCCCCTCAGCCAGCCAGATTTTCCCTCATACTTCACACTATGACACACCATTTCACACCCACCAATCAGGCAGTTCAGAAGAAAAGAGCTTACATCCTTAATGGCTAACGATTTAAATTGTTGGGTCCATGAACTCTACTGTCTTCTGAGGAATGGTAAGGGCAGAGACCCAGGATGTAATCACAGCACTCCATGGCAGCCGCCTCATCTGGGTGCTGTCAGAGGGTGCTGCTGGGAGAACTGGTATTTCTGGAGAGCAGGAGATGAGGCCAGCTCGCTCAGCACAGAGAAGGCTGTGACACCGGCCCCTCAATGCGCTTCTCTGTTCCACATTCAGACCCTGCCAACCACAGACTGGTGTGCTTTGAGCTTTCCTGAGCCAGGTTGAGTAAGTGAGGGAACAACATCCCCCGTCTAGAGGGCTGCCCTTGCCGTCACGACACCGGTGACAAGGATTCCAGAAACGTGTGCCCAGTTAGGACACATTATATACACTGTATTAATGGGATTTGTTAGACTTTATTTCTCACTTTGATACACTGCATCCAAGTGTTGTCGTGATGTCCAGCTTTCAGATGAGGCAACAGCCACATTGAGTGACATCCAAGGAAATCAGCCCCAGACACTTGTGAAAGCCCGAAAGACAGACTTTATTCAGACTGCTACAAGGCATAGGGAAACTCTGTCAACTGAATTCAACTCTAAGACTGAGGCTTTTAAAGGGAGAACAGGAAACAAAAAGAAGGGGTGCCTACGTGGCTCAGTCGGTTAAGCATCCGACTTCGGCTCAGGTCATGATCTCACTGTTTGTGGGTTCAAGCCCCATGTCACGCTCTGTGCTGGCAGCTCAGAGCCTGGAGCCTGCTTCAGATTCTGTCTTCATCTCTCTCTGCCCCTCCCCTGCTCACACTCTGTCTCTCTCACTCTCTCTCTCAAAATAAACAAAAAAATTTTAAGGGTCTGTAGGGAAGTGGAAAAGGGGGAATAAAATCAGGACTGGTAGCTAAAGGGAAATGGAAAATCACAGAGGGATGAGTGGAGCATTACTGGAAATGGCTGGGCAAAATGGGTCGGGATGATATGCATTCAATAGATTGGGACCATTGTTTTTTCCTTTTTTTCTGGTCTTGACGTATTCTCTTCTTTAAAATTTCTAATTCCAGTGTAGTTAACACACAGCGTTACCTTGGCTTCAGGGGTGCAGTACGGTGATTCAGCACTCCCATGGGCCACCAACACTCATTTCAACAAGTGCACCCTTAATCCTGTTACCTACTTCCCCTATGCCCCTGCCCACCTCCCCCCTGGTAAAAACCTGTTTGTTCAATGTAGCTCAGAGTATGTTTTTGGTTTGTCACTTTTTTCCCTTTGTTTTGTTCCTTCAATTCAACCTATGAGTGAAATCATATGATGTTTGTCTTTTGTTAATGGACTTACTTGATTTAGCATAATGAAATAGGCTAAGATCCGTCCATGTCATTGCAGATGGCAAGATTTAACTTTTTTTATGGCTGAGTCATATTCCATTGTATATATATACACCACATCTTCTTTATCCATTCATCTATCAGTGATTACTTAGGCTGCTTCCATAACGTGGCTGTTGTAAGTAATACTGTAATAAACATAGGGGGCATATATATTTTCCAGTTAGTGTTTTTGTATTCTTTGGGTAAATACTCAGTAGTGGAATGGTAATTTTATTTTTTAATGTTTATTTATTTATTTTGAGAGAGAGTATGCATTTGTGCACATGCACACTGGGGAGGGGCACAGAGAGAGGCAGGGAAGGAATCCTAAGCAGGCTTTCTGTTAAAAGCACAAAGTCCGATGTCAGGCTTGATCCCACAAATCGTGAGATCATGACATGAGCCTAAATCAAGAGCCAGGGAATTAACTGAGCCACACAGGCACCCCTGGTAATTCTATTTTTACTTTCTTAAGGAGTCTCCATACTGTTTTCCATATTGGCTGCGCCAGTTTGCATTCCTACCAACATGAGGGTTCTTGTTTCTTCACATCCTCGCCAACACTTACTGTTCCTTGCGATTTTCATTTTAATTATTCTGACAGGTGTGAGGTTGTATCTCATTGTGGTTTTCACTTGAATTTCCCTGATGGTGACTGATGGTGAACATCTTTCATGTGTCTGTTGGCCATCTGGATGTCTTCTTTAGAGAAATGCCTGTTCATGTCTTCTGCCCATTTTTAACTGCATTATTTGTGGGTTTTGATATGGAGTTGTATAAGTTCTTTGTACACTTTGGATACTAACCCTTTATCAGATACACCATGTGCAAATATCTTCTCCCATTCAGAAGGTTGTCTTTTAGATTTGTTGATTATTTCCTTTGCTGGGCAGAAGCTTTTTATTTTGATGCAGTCCCAACAGTTCATTTCCGCTTTCATTTCCCTTGCCTCAGGAGACATATCTAGAAAGGTATTGTCACAGTCAATCTCAGAGAAATTACTGCTTGTTCTCTTTTAGGATTTTTGTGGTTTCAAGTCTCACACTGAAGTCCTAATCCATTCTGAGTTTCTATTCATGAATGGTGCAAGAAAGTGGTCCACTTTCATTCTTTTGCATGTAGCTGCCCAGTTCTCCCAACACCATTTGTTGAAGAGATGTTTTTCCCCATTGTGTATTCTTGCCTCTTTTGTCAAAGATTAATTGACTATCACATCATGGGCTTATTTCTGGGCTTTCTATTCTGTTCCCTTGACCGGTGTGTCTATTTTTGTGCCCGTACCCTACTGTTTTGATTTCTGCGGCTTTGTGATATCCCTTGAAATCTAGAATTGTGATACTTTCAGCTTGGTTTGTATTTTTCAAGGTTGCTTTGGTTACTCAGAGTTCTTTGTGATTCCATACAAACTTTAGGATTGTTCTTGTCCTTTGGAAAATGCTATTGCCATTTGGATGAGGATTGCATAAAATCTGTAGATTGTTTTGGGTCATAGGGAGATTGCTTTTTCTTGAGCAATGACTCAGCCCCCTTTAGGGACATGGCTGACTTCTGGAGGAAGCCAGGCTGAAGTGTGGGGAAGGCTCTTAGCACAGGCTGCATGGGACCTCACAGTTGTCAGTAACTTGCCCAAGGAAGGCCGTGGGGCTAGCGGGTAGCAGGGTGAGGCGGCTGGGCATCAGCAGCATGAAGGAGCTCGGAAACATGTCCCATGCTTCCTCTGGGGACGTGTGTCTAGCATCAGCCCTACCTTGCTCCCAGAGCATACACCACTGTCTCCCTTCCCCATCTTCATAAAGATCAGCTCAACCTGTTGCTTCCATAGTTCAGGGTCAGAAATCCTACCAAATACAAGTTCACCGACTCCCACTTTCTCCTTTTCTGCAATCCCAGCCCGCGAAAGAACAGAAGTGCCCTTGGCGCTGGGGAATCCTTCTTCTTCTTACCTCCATCTTTGCCCAGACCTCCTTCATCTCCCAAGTACTCATGTCTAGGTTGGGAGAAGGTCTGAGCAGCGCATCTGAGGGACCTGATGGCAACAGGGTATTCTTACTTGGCCATATTTTATGAACCTTAGAAAAACGCCCCTATCTCTTAGTACCAACTGGCCTCTCCTGCCCTAACACAAAAATTGGCCAAGGTTCCTGGGGAAAGGGGACAACAGGAAAATAAGAATCCTGCAGTTAAAACCAGGCCATTTATCTCACATACATTCTGTAACCGTGTATAAAAAGCTGTTTTCAATCACTCACACACACACACACACACACACACACACACACACATACACACACACACACACACACACACACACATACACACACACACACATACGACTTCATCAAGGCTCACTCAGCAAGTTCGAGAATCACCAAAAAGAGAGGGAGGCCAATTTGGCATTGCCTGGATCCTGTCTTTTATAGGGGTTGACGTGTGAATGTAAAATGTCTGATTATTTCCCAATATCTGCTTAAAGTGTCAAACAGGAAGTACATTCCCGACCTTCGGAGGGTGAGGTCTGTATCTGAAGCCCAGGACGAGCTTGGAGCATCAGGTGCTAGAACTCTCCAGCACTGTCTCTAAGGAGGTAGGTTTGGGTCAATGCCTAGTCCCAGAGCCCCGTTCTAGGGGGAAAGAAGGCTAGAAGGGGTGCATGGGGCCATGGGACAAAGGAGGCACAGGGGCACGTATTTGCAGATGCCATCTAATTCAATTTTTATAACCCTGTGAAGTGGGCATCGTTGTCCTCACCTCAAGGTTAAGAAAAGTGAAGCTCACGACAAGTCAGATTTCTCAGCCACAGTAAGGAATTTCTCAATGTCACGTGTCTTCCGGTCACCATTCAGGGCTCTGAAAAGTCTCCTCCTTGGAGGGTCTTCTCTGACCAGCTGCAGGAGTCCATACTGCTTCTTTCCTTTCCAGGTCATTCTCTCTGAGAGCTCAGCGGATGGTTAGCGAATGAATGAGGGTGAGCGCAGAAACCGGAATTAGGTCTGTTCAGCCAGAGACCATGTCCAGAAGCTCTCAGCTTTTCCCGGGTACCACATCTGAGGGTCCGCGGGGAAGGGGATTTCAGGCCTTTAAATGGAAATGCTGCTCTCAGCCCATTAAAAACCAACGCCTCCTTTCCAAGGATCAGGGAACCTGGCACAGTGTTTTCATTTCTTCGCTAGAGACCCAGGGAAGAAATCCCACGCCATCAACCGAGAGGGAGTTTGAGGTCAGACTCTTGGTATGTCGTGGAAGCGGCTCCCACACCCGAGCTCCCTCACTGTCCTCGATCCGAAAACTTAGCTCAGTCTCACAGGCTGATTCAGGGAAGGGGAGTGAGAACTCTCTTCTCCCCTCCAGATTCTATTCTAGACGCTTCCCCCGCCTCCCAGGAGCTGGTAAAACCCCCAGCTGGTGATCATCTCTCCTGCCCCAGGCCTCTCCTGACAGTCTACCCCCCTCCCACACAGCTGGTTTCCTGCATTGCACTGTAATTGTTCATCTGTACGCCTCATCGACCCTGCTGTCCTGTGACCTTCTCATTGACAACGGAGGCTCTTAATTGTTTGTGCACCTGCCACAGACCTAAAACGGAGCCTGCAGGTGCTGAATGCAAGAATGCATGAATGAATGAATGCAAATGGGCCCCGGGGCTGAGAGGAATTTTTAAAGAGAATTGAGGAGGTTTGGAGTTGAGGATTTACTCTTTGCCAAATAGTTGTTTCAGGATTACATCCTGGTGAAACATTCAAAATGGGTGTCTGGTGGATGGTTGGTGCTCCGTAAATGTTTAAAAATCAACGGATGGAACTGACGCAACGTTCTACCTCTCTGACTGAAGGGCTGTCATCTCAAAGACCATCAGGGAAGTGCTTTTTCCCGTGGTGGAGGAGGAGTGGAGATTTCACGTCAAACCCCAGATTTGCTTGTACGGTGTATGTCTGGGATTTTAGTCCTTGGACTAAGTGAGGTTGCACTGAGGCCCTAGGGATGAAGTCCTCACTTAGATGATGGTCCACGTGTTTCCAACTTGCTTTGTTGCTCAAGGATTCTGCTCCTTCTGCCCTCCTCCACGCCCCTCAGGTCTTCTTTGCCCCGAGGTCTACCTTAGAGAGTGGAAGGGGTCACTTTTCATGCCTTGCTTGGTCTTAATGTGAAGAACTACCAGAAGAAACATTTTCAATGGCAGAATAGACAAGCAGGCTGTCCTCCAGCCCCCGTAAATGTTTCTTTTTATCTTTTGGATCCTATAGGCTTGTTTCTCCAAGTGTGATTCCTGGACCAGCCGCATCAACTCCTATAGGGCACTTAAGAAAAATGCAAATTCTTGGGCTCCCCCTCAGACACACTGAATTGGAAACTCTGGCGACAGGGCTCAGGGCTCACAAGAAAGGTCTGAAAACTAGCGTCCTGGACAATTGGACATTGTAACAGTTGACCGTTGTTTCAATGCATTGCTTGTAAATTACCTGACCATCAATTTCTGCCCATTTGTCTAGTTCCTTAATGAAAACATACTTTTGTAAGTATGTTGCCACTTGTAATCTCTTTTCATGTACGTTACATATTTGATCTTTACAAACACCTGTTGAGGTCAGCTAGGTAGGGATCATGATCTCTTCTTTACTGATGTAAAACTGAGATTTTTGCCCAAGACACACGGTTAGAAAATGGTAGAGGCCAGAGCTCTGGGACTAGAACCTGGATGTTTTGACTTTATCTCCAGAGCTTTCTCTTCATTTGATTGGATGGTCCCACTCATTCATTTTTTACAGAAACATTTTTGATATTTATTTATTTATTTGGCGGGGAGAGGGTAGAAAGGGAGGGAGAGAGCAAATCCAAGGCAGGCTCTGTACTGTCAGTGTGGAGCCCGATGCAGGGCTTGAACCCATGAACCGTGAGATCAAGACCTGAGTTGAAACCAAGAGTTGGAGGCTTAACCGAGGGAGTCACCCAGGCGCCCTCCCTGGCCCCAGTCACTCTTGGTACAGCTTGGTCTCCGAGCTCTTCTTTACTTACTTGCTTTATGTTACTTTCAGCCAAAGCTGCCCCTGCTGAGGCTAGCTGTCTGTTTCCATAGAACCTGCTTTGGGTTCCCTTACTCCAGAAGTCTTTATTTTCTTTCCAGTCCATATGATTCAGGGGAGCAGAGCGGCTTCTCTGAAGACACAGAGGGTTTCTCAAATCTCAGCATCCATGCAGGTCACCTGGAGATCTGGTTAAAATGCAGGTTCTGATGCAGGGAGGTGGGTTGGGGCTGCAAGTCTGCATTTCTAGCCATGCCTGTGAGATACCTGGGTCTCTGTCAGGACAGCAGGGCAGTTCAGTGCTTTTGTTTGCACTTTTTTCCTGTGAAGACACTACAAATGTCTCGACTGTAGGACCCAGTGTTGCTGCTTTTTATATTCCTGAATAGAGGGATTCGCTCACAGGAGGGAGTGAGGAAGGAGAGACAGAGGAGAGAAGAGAGCATCTTTTCCATCAGCGTTCACGTTTTTGAGCAGAGAAGGGAGAAGATGAGCTGTTTACTGCCAGCACCTTGACCCTCACCTCCACCTCACGGAGCCACCCAGAACCAAACCAAACCGGATCCTGAAGCTTCTTCAGAGTCCACGTGGAGACTGGAGAGCTCCGGGGCTGCGGAAGATCTGCCTTCTACCGGACACGCTGTTTTTCAACGTACAAATGAAGTGTGTGTGGACATCTTTCAATATGGTGAAAATGTCAGGCTGGGGCCTCTCTGCCCCAGCGGAGCCCCTTCTGGAAGCTGTAACCAATGCCAAGGAATCTGATTGGGCGGCTTTCGTGTCTGCCCAGCATTAGCATTTAGGAGACACCCCCTCCCACCGCAAATACCAAGTCTAAGGACTTTGGCAGGTAAAACTGCCTGTGATCTTGCAGAGCACAGCGTGGCTACCTGGGAGAAAATATTGAAATCAGGGAAGGGGAGGCGGACAGTAACCCACAAGTCATTTTTACAATCCTCCCCGGGTGAAGCAGAGCGTGTGGCTCGACAGCCCGGGAAACGGGGAGCCACGACCCTGTCACTGTTTGGAAATCCTTAAAGACCCTGGGAGGGAGGGTCCCTCGCTGCTTGTTGAAGAGAACCCGAGGCACTGTGAGCCAGGGCAGCTGTAGAGAGAGGGTGTGGCTGAGGTGGGATGCGTGTCTCCAACCTTCTTCGCGTCCAAGGATTTGACTCTCCCGGTGCCTGTCCCCACTCATCGGGGACTCTGTGCCCCGCCTACGCTCTATCTTCCTCTCCCCCTTGCTGATCCTAACACAACCTGTCCCCTCCCGCCGTTCTGCAGAAGGTGCATCACGGAATGTGCCCCGGCGTCCGGGCTCTCTGTGCCATTGTACACACTCTTCCTCCACCCGGACGCCCCTTACTGCCCTTTCCCTCTCTGGTAAGTTCTTATCTGCCCTTTAACTGCGTCATTTCAGAGCCTCCGGCCCCCACTCCTAGTCCTCCCTGAACCCGGGGGTTGGTACCTGTGCCTCACTACCTGCTTTATGTTTTGCTTGGTCTCATCTACTAGAGGGATCTCCAACTTTATTTCTTGGTCTGTAGCACAGTGCCAGACACATAGTAGATACTAAAGAAATTTTATTTATTTATTTGTTTTATTTATGTATTTATTTTTAAGTGTGTATGTATTTTTGAAAGAGAGATAAAGGATGCGTGAGTGGAGGGCGGGCAGAGAGAGGGGGACAGAGAATCCGAAGCAGGTTCTGCATTGACAGCAGTGACCTGAATGCAGGGCATGAACTCACAAACTACGAGATCATGACCTGAGCCAAAGTCAGATGCTTAACCGACGGAGCCACCCAGGTGCCTGGAAACCTAACAAATTTTAAATACTTAAGGAGTCCTAATGAATATCTATCTATAACTATACCCAGTGAAAGACAAGGCCATTTTTCTCCAGGGGAAAAAGGAAAGTACAGCTTGCTTGTTAGCCTTGGCGTGTCTCATGTCACATGTTTTGGGGACAATCGGGAAGGGTTCCCAAGTCCTGGTTACAGTGGCAGATTTCCATCTAGACCAAACCCTGCAAAATATGGCTTCCACGTGTCACCTTGGTGCTTCAGTCCTTGTGGTGACCAAAGCCACAAGCCATTTAAAAAGCTATTCAGGGATCCCCCCCATGGATTTCCCTTAGGGACAGTTAGTGAACAAAGCATGCTTTGAAACCAAATCCAAACTCCCAACCACGAAGAACTGTCTCGGAATGAATCACCCCAGACAAAGACCTAAGTGCATGTATATTCTGGAGGTGATGCAGGACGTGCTGGTGGGGAGGGAGTGCGGGAGGTCAAGGGGAGAGAGACAGTGCAAGATAGGCTGACGAATACACTCCTGTTGCAGCCCCCAGGGCTCAGTCCTTCCACGGGTCTCTGCGAGAACATGAACACACCTGGGCATTGTCTTGGGCTAAAGGCAGGTGCAGGTGCCGGACACCTGGCCGTTTCGTAGTGTGCTCACCTATTCGCCAGTTGGTAGACTTTTGTTTCCCTCTTTGGGCTATTAGAAATAAAGCTGGTTTTGTTTGTTTGTTTGTTTTTTTGTTTGAAGTATGCTCCACACTCAACTTGGAGCCCAATGTGGGGCTTGAACTCATGACCCTGAGATCAAGACCCGAGCTGAGATCAAGAGTCAGACACTCAAGGGACTGAGGCACCTACGCAACCCTAAACAAAGCAGTTTTAAACTTTCATGGGTTAGTGTGCGCATATGTTTTCACCCCTGCCCTCATCCCCCACCACCAGGGAGATGCCTAGGAAAGAAATTGCTGGGGAATGACAAGTATACATTTAACTTTACAAGAATTTAACTGTAACTGTTTTCCAAAGCCCATTACATTCCTCCACCAATGTCTGAGTGCCCAAACGTTACTAAAACAAAGCAAGCCTGTGATTTGCTTTTTTATATTCTTGAGCCTCTTTTGAAGAGAAGAAGCCTGCTATGCTACAAAGCCTGATTTATCAGTGTGTTTTCTTATATGATTTATGCTCTTTGGGTGGTGAAGATTTTCTCTCGTTTTTTTCTGAAGTTGTTGTTTTAACTCTTTCATTTCATTCTGTGATCCATTTTGAGTTCATTTTTTAAATGTTTCAAAAAGTGTTTATTCTTTTGAGAGAGAGACAGAGTGTGCACAGAGAGGGGCAGAGAGAGGGAGACACAGAATCCCAAGCAGGCGCCCCGTGAACCGTGAGATCGTGACCTGAGTCAAAGTCAGACGCTCAACTGATAGAACCACCCAGGTGCCCCCGATTATTACGTATTTTAGAGCCTCCTTAAGCGACAGATAAGCAAACCATTCCAGAAAAGCACGGTTATGTCTCACGCTTTTCTCCAGTGGATCCTTAGTAACAGGATAGAACATAATATGATGCAATGAATGAGATCCTCCACAATGTCTCTGTGGAAGTTAAGCTGTTTCCATGTGCTGATGTTCCGATCACTTAAAATATCAGGTAGCAGTGTTAAAACCCAAAACCCAAACCAAAAACCAGAATGGCCTCCCAGGCTCCAGCCTCCCAAAAGTGCACGAGCCGGCCCCACGCGGCCGAGCTGGCCCTGGGTACCTTACCCTCGGAAACTGCCTGAGATGATGAAGGTTTCCCATGGTCACCTGCTACGTTTGGGCAATTTCTTCTGCACCGTTAGATAGCAATGCGGACGTTGGTCCTCAACTGCCATCTAACGTAGCGCTCACGTCATGCCACACACTTTACTAAGTACCTGATAAGTGTTGCCTAATTTCACCTTCATGTCTCATGAATCATTATTGTACTGGTCACAATGGAGGAAACAGACTAGAGCCACTAATGCCAAGTCAATTGTCTGACTCCAGTCTTTCTGCTTTTATGATCACGCTGTTCTGCCTCTCTTCCATCTCTCTCCACTAGACCCTCCCAATGAGTACTTTATGCCTGCTTTCTCACTCAGAAAGGTATTGCCCCCACGAGGGTGAACCCTGGATCTCAGGACGTGGGGGGAAAAATCCAAGACAGTACCACGTTGTGAGGTCCGCCAACACTCAAACGTACCTGATAAAATCATATTCCTTATTATTTCATTCATTTTGTTAGAATTTAAATTAATTGGTTCTCCTTAAGAGAGCAACAATGAGGGGCGCCTGGGTGGCTCAGTCGGTTAAGCGTCCAGCTTCGGCTCAGGTCATAATCTCATGGTTCATGGGTTCGAGCCCCGCATCGGCCTGTGTGCTGACAGCTAGCTCAGAGCCTGGAGGCTGCTTCACATTCTGTGTCTCCCTCTCTCTCTGACCCTACCCTTCTCACACTGCCTCTCTCTGTCTCTCAAAAATAAATTTAAAAAAAAATAAAGAAAAAAGAAAGCAACAATGGAAAAAAAAGGTTGAGAGACATTGCTTTAGCACAAAGACTATTTCAGAGTTCTCCCCAATGGCCCATCATCTGGAAAAAAACTTCTTAGTGCATTGGACATTCTCCGTTAACTGTGTTTAATTGGTAGATCTCATACAGGAGGTTCAGATCTCTACTTGGAAATAGCCACAAAAATAAGTAAATGACATAAGCCCAAGTGGTTTTCCGGGCTCCCATAAACCAAGTCTTCTGCAAAGACGGAAGGTGGAAGGCAAGACGCCCCCATGAGCAACAGTCTTAGGAACCAGAGTCCGGAGCTGGTTGACGCGAAGCCTTCCTGTCGTGAACCGTGATGGAGAAAATACTAGTTTACATTCTTCAGTTCCCTGGGGACTGACCTTATTATGTCTGTGCAACGGGTCTCACTCCACTTGCTAATCTGCGGATTTCTAAAAGTCGGTAATTAGTCCAGACAGCTAGAGCTCAACATGGAACGAGCTTAAGGTTTTCAGGAATTACAGCAGGTGTCTCGAACGAGCTACACTTCAGATCTGGCCCCGTCCTTCGGGCGCCTGGGAGAGGACTCACCTCCTCAGTCTCACTGGCCTCTAGGCACATTGACCCATTAATGCCCTCCTGGAGGGCTGTGACCCACCCTCCAATCTGCAAGGGGAGAAGGTGGTGGCTGATGCTCAGGGCCCCCCTAGGCATATGGATAAGTTCAAGGTTATGGAAATCTTAGAAGGACGTTAACAGAGGCTCGGCGAGGCGGACGGGGCTGCCCAGGGCCACCCAGCCTGTCACCTGTCAGCGTTTTCGTGGGGATCCCCAGGGCCTGACACTCCGCCCAGAGCTTTCCCCATGGTCCCACCTTTTCTCCTCAGGGGTGCTCGCTCCTGTCGCTCATCTCTGGAGATGACGAGCATGGAAAAGCCTAGTTATTTTCTTCTGTAAAGTTCATGGCTTCCCCCTCTCACCTCCCCCTTCTCCCCACTCCTGTCTGGTTTGAGTTTATTGTCAAAACACGCCCAGCCAAATTACTCGTCTGCAGACATTTTTGCTAGCCTTGGTGTATCCACAAGAGAGCTGCTAATGATTACCCTTCCTGCTCCTACTTAGCTCATCCTCAGAAAGGAACTGCTCGTTATCATTCCCTCCCTGCAGCCCGGCCGTCTGGAAACAGTCAGCCAGGATTCCGGCTGCGGAGGGAAAGCTTGGCGTCTTCCGCTGGGTCAGACTCCTCCAGAAGCAATCCTCAGCTCCTGGGAGGCTGTGCGCCTGTGGCCCCGCAGGCCCAGGCTTCCTGGGAGATGGTGTGTGGGGGTGAGGCGGTGGGGGCACTGCCGGTCGTCCCCTCCAAGGCCAGCTGCGTGACGTTGGGGGGCCCTCTTCAAAACGCAAACTGGGGACCCTTCGTTCCGAACGCAGGAAGAAGAGTGCCTTCTCCTTTCTCCTGAGGTTTCTCTGGATTTATTTAATGTTGCGCTCAGTAACGCGCATTAAAATTTTAAATGATTGGCATGCATTTTTCCCCGTTCATCTTGATAGTGGGCGAGGTCAGCTGAAACGCAACCCTAAGGGATTTAAGTCAGGCAGAAACCCCAGAACTGTGTCGCATTCCGTACCTGCATCCGGACGTTATTACAGAACAGAGAAGGCTGAGCAATAGTAAGCTATCTGACAGTTTTTATTTCACTTCTTGATATCTGTACATTCTACCCTCTCTCTCTCCACCTCTGACTTCCTGATGAGAAGGAAGGGCTGAAGGAAAAGGAGAACTTCTTGTCTCCCTCAGTGTCATCGTCAGCCTAAATGATCAGCCCCCCTGCCCCCCCCCTCGCCCCTGCAAGAAGTAGCATGAATGCAAAAGGATATGATAGAGTTCCTGAGCTGTGCCTCTTCCTTGCAATGCCTTCTTCCTGCCTGTGAAGCCAGCTTCTCGGGGAGTCCGTGCCCTCGATCACTCGGGCGTACTGACCTCGAGCTCACGCTCAGTCCTGCTGGACCACAGGCCCGCTGGGTCTACCGGACTTCTGTGCTCCCGGGGCATCGCGAGGGCTCTGTGCAGGTGAGGCCACGTACCGCTTGTTTCTCTTCTGCCTGTGTGCTGCTCCGTTGTCCCGTCAGACTGCAGCGCAAAGCAGAAATTCAAAGATAAAATCACTGGGGACTTTGAGAAGATAGCAACAGAGTAGTAAGTCAAGCGTGGGGTCCTTCTAAACAGAGACTTCCATAGGACATGACCAGTCACAGGTCCGTGATGCTCTCCCTGGCCCCTGCTCTAACCTGCTAGACCCAGACCTCGCTCTGCTACCCAGGGATAGAGGAGGAGCTCTAGAAATAGATGGAATCAGGAAGCAACATAGGGGATTGTAACCAACTACACGTGTCCTGAAGTTCAGAGGCTCTCAATCCTGACTGCCCATTACAGTAACCTGGGGAACTTCAAAGAAAAATTCAAGGCCTGCCAATTCGGATGTAATTGATCTGGGCGGGGGGCTGGCAAGCTGTCCCGGGGATGCTGATGTGGAGCCAGACTCTGCTGAGTCTCCCCCTCCAGCTTTGTACCCACCCACACACCCAAAATGTCTGCGTTATCTTTCTTGGACTTTTGGTTTGTTTGTTGACCCATCCTATTAAATAGTTTTACTAACTTCCCCCCTCTTTTTCTA
This sequence comes from Suricata suricatta, assembly GCF_006229205.1. Taxonomy (NCBI): domain Eukaryota; kingdom Metazoa; phylum Chordata; class Mammalia; order Carnivora; family Herpestidae; genus Suricata; species Suricata suricatta. The sequence goes on from NC_043716.1 coordinate 7,774,167, forward strand.
GCTAAATTCTAGTGTGTTTTCACCATGTTTAAAATGTAATGCGATTGACAAAACTACTTTTTTTGGACCACTGACTAGTGGTATGGCTCTTTTCAGTTCATTTCAAATGCTAGATGATATTTCTCCTACTTGTTAGGGATGGCTACAGCAGGCAGCTCACCTGGAGTTACTGCATGATTCCAGTTGGGTCTGGCTCTATGGTTCAGGCTTCAGATACACTCTTGAAAAAATATGGACAGATCCACTTATAAATCTCAAGAAACTCGAGAGTGTCACTGTTTAAAGATACCGCACACTGAATCTCATTGTAATGGGAATAGTTATGTCCTAATTTGACTTTAGCTCAGTATTTAAGATTCCAGCAATTTTTTTTAATTTAGATTGATGAGTATTTGCAAATTAAAAACCTCCTTCTTGGGGCACCTGGGAGGCTAGAGCGTCCGACTTTGGGTCAGGTCATGATCTCGCTGTTTGTGAGTTTGAGCCCCGTGTCAAGCTCTGTGCTGACAGCTCAGTGCCAGAAGCCTGTTTTGGATTCTGTGTCTCCTTCTTTCTCTGTCTTTTCCCGCTCATACTGTCTCTCAGAAAATGAATAAATGTTAAAAACAACAACAACAACACCTCCTTCTTTTGCCAAATAGTTTTTACCCCCAATTCTAGTACACGCATTCATGAAGTGTGCAGGCTGGACATTAGAAACTAGTTAGTGCAGAGACTGCCTAACCTCATCAGTCTTCACTTAGGGTGACACTGATGACTGGCCTCCCATCAGGTCCAGGGCCTGACTAGTCATTGCACAAAAGTTTCTTAGCTGATTTTCATGGTCAGCTAGGTTTTGAATCCTCATTGTTTTTAAGCATACATCACCACTAGCACTAAAGGCAGACCCTAGAAACAAAGTCCTAAAGATATACTTACTGTATTTTTTTTTTAGAAAATATAAAGAAATAAAAAAAAAAAAAGAGGGGCGCCTGGGTGGCTCAGTCGGTTAAGCATCTGACTTCCACTCAGGTCATGATCTCCCAGTTCGTGGGTTCATGCCCCACGTCGGGCTCTGTACTGACATCGCGGAGCCTGGAGCTGCTTCCAATTCTGTCTCCCTCTCTCTCCGCCCCTCCCCCACTTGCCCTCTGCCTGTCTGTCTCTCTCAAAAATAAATAAACATCTTTTTTAAAAAGCTGCCCGATATTGTTGATGCTGCAGGTCTGGGTCCCCCACTTTGAGCCTCATGGAAGTATATTCGACACCTTAGAGGACACGGCTACCCATTCCACAGAATGTCGATCTTATACTGGGGGTCCCGCTGTGCCCCATAAACGGCGGTGCCAGCGTTCCACACCTATGTGTCTACCTCACTCTTTTTTGCTGGAAAGTGGGTCCCTTGGGCGGAAGCAATATTGGGTGGGATCCCAGGACAATAAGCAGACACTCAGTGGACGGTGGCCCTGGCAAGGCACTGTGGGGAAGGGGTGACCTTCTCAGGTCCAGAGAAAAAGTCCTCCGACTCAAGGACGCAGACACGGGGCAGCCGGAGCACGAGGTCTGGGAACAGGCAGGAGCTCCCAGCTCACGCCCCATGTATTCAGAATCAGAGTCTCTCACCACCTTCACTGCACCCACGTGGCCCACCGTCGTCTCTCACTCGGGTCACTGCAATTTAGCCGCTAACAGGGGTCCTGGCTCCCAGCCGCCCGGACGCAGCCATCTCCCTCCCCGCCACAGTGGGGGTGCTGCACTGTTGACAGAGGAGTCACAGTATGTCACTCCTCTGCTCAAAGCTCTCCTGTGGCCACATTTCAAGCAGAGAAAAATCCACAGGCTGGTGATGACCTACAAGGCCCTTCATGCTCTGTCCACGCTCCTCTGCCCGGTGACACTTACCTCCAGGGCCCGCGGCTACCCTCTTCCATTCCCTACTCTGGCCACATGCATGGCCTTCCTGTTCATTAAATGTGCCCCATGTCCCTGCTTGAGGGCCCTCACAGTCGTCATTAGCTCTGGGTAAGCCCCCTTCTCCTACTCTTCCCCCACCTCCTTCAAGGCTTTGTCCCAATGTCACCTTCTCAGTGAGGTCTACTCTCTTATTTATTTATTTATTTATTTATTTATTATTTTTAAAAAATGTTTATTTACTTATTTTTGAGGAGAAGGGGAGCAGAGAGAGAGAGAGACACACAGAATCCAAAGCAGACTCCAGGCTCCGAGCTGTTGGCACAGAGCCGCATGCGGGGCTTGAACTCATGAACTTCGAGATCATGACTGAAGCTGAAGTCTACTGCTTAACCAACTGAGCCACCCAGGCTCCCATCTACTCTCTTATTTAAAATTACAATAACCTGACTTTCTGCCCCGTTGTGCCTTCTTCCTCATCCACTTAACCATGTTCCGTTTTCCCACAGCACTTTTTTTTTTTAAGTTTATTTATGTATTTTGAGAGAAAGAGAGAATCCCGAGCACGCTCCACACTGTCAGCACAGAGCTCCACGCGGGGCTCAGACTCACGCACGGTGAGGTCGAGGTCGTGAGCCGAGCCGGAGTCAGGCCTCCCCAGCCACCCAGGCGCCCCCCATCCCAGGACTCTTCCCCCGTCCTGCGTAGTTTACGTATTTATTGTGTCTCCTATGTGTCATCTGTTTGTCCCCATTAGAATGGAAGCTCCATGGAGGCGGGATTATCCCAAACGCCTCCACGCCTGGTACACAGTTCACAGTTATGTTCATGATGTGTCAGTAAATAACTTGAGAGCCACAAACTTTGCCAGGAGGAAGCTGCTGGAGGTCAGTGGGAACGTGTGCGGCTCTGTCCTGATTAAACACGCCGTTGGGAAATCCGCTCCACACAGTCAAGGGTAATTCACGGGGCTGAGGGTGCGACTCCACATCATATTTCTTGTGTGTTCCGATTATGACTCCCAGGGCTTATGCCCCAAATTGAAAGAAGTGTATTTTCTCTCCCTTCCCGTGATTCAGTCCAAAAATAGTGAAGAAACTTGCTGGCCACAAAGGAGCCTGGTGCCGCTGACAATTGTCTCTTCTCTAAGAAATCTAATGTGTCGCAGGTCTACCCGAAGGTCCTGTCTTCAGCTAGTGTTTAGATGTCAGTCTTGTGACCTTCACAAAGTGGACTAGGGCTTTCCATAGTTTGGCTCTTTTATAACATTTGTACAAATGTGAAAAAAAAAAAAAAGCATATCTTTCCCTAAAGTGATCCTCATTATTCCAGGGATGGCTAGGAAGGTATTTCCCCATGAGCCCTGAGCCGGGTGTCCTGTGATGACCTGGGTCCCGATTATTAAGCCTGGGGTCTCCAGACAAGAAGACCTGACTCATAATTTCCCTTGGGGACCAACATGCCTAGTTTCTGACAGCTGGCCTCCATTGGCCAACTTCAGCCCATCAGACGCGTCGTAATAACTTTTCTTAAAATATTTAAAATGTTTATTTATGTTTGAGAGAGAGACAGACACAGTGTGAGTGGGGGGTGGGGGGCAGAGAGAGGAGGAGACATAGAATCGGAAGCAGGCTCCAGGCTCTGAGCTGTCAGCACAGAGTCCAACTCGGGGCTTGAACTCACAGACTGTGAGATCATGACCTGAGCGGAAGTCAGATGCTCAACCGATTGAGCCCCCCAGGCGCCCCTGCTGTAATAACTTTGAACCACAGACATCAAAGGAGCCAAGAGCTTGCACTCTCCCCTTCCAGAAGGTCCTGCCCCTAGAAGAGGGACGCCCCCCCCCCACCCAAGAGGATAGAGTCTCTACTCTTGTTCTAATCAAACTATCCAATAATTGATCACACGGATGTTCAGGTGACCTAGCCAGAAGAAAAGAAAAAGACCCAAAGTGTGTTAATATCTCGGCACCCTTGGAGAGAGGGGGTATTATTTTCATAAGGAGGGTGATCTCCAAGAAGAAATTAGCAAGCTTCAGCCCTGGATTCATCATCCTGCACCCATGACAAGAGAGTAAACGCACATTAGGTTGTCAGCACCTAGAAGATAAATCCCCCGGTGTTGTGTGTTCTAGTGGCTCCTTAAATTAACACCGGCATTCCATTAATTTTTTAAAAAAATAAATACAAGCTCTCTTCATCCCTAACAACTGTTTTTATTTTTTTAAAGAAGGCATCAATTTCCTCCAAAACACTATTTTCTATTCCCTACTTGTTGCGGTGGCCTAATGGAAGATTTCTCCCCCAAAGCCATTTTGCTCAATCTTCAGGCTGGAAGCAGGTACAGAGGAACATTCCAGTGTGGCAAGCCCTGAAATCCCGTGAGAGCATCTCAAAGTGCGCCACGCCAGCCTTCGGTGGGGTCCAATGGGATTTTTGCAGATGACGTTCGGGCGTTTACAAACATCCAAACTGAAGAGACTCCCACCCAGTGAGCGGCTCATGATTTTTACAACACGACGCTTCTAGTCGCTTCCATGGTTAACCTCAGCCCTGGAATACACAGGGGCCACATCGCCTTTTAGGAATCCAAAGCATTTTGTTCCTCACATCTCCAGTAAAGAGGGAAGATTACTATCCATCTAAGATTTCTTTTCTAAGGTACTTCTCACTGGTTTCTCTTGTGCATATCTCTACTCCATCCTTAAGGGGAAGAGAGAGAAAGGGAAGGAGGAAGTCAGAGGGAACCCAGGGTAGGGACTCCATAGGTCCCGAATGGCTACTTACCCACTATTTAAACTCAGAGCAGCTGGGTGGCTCAGTCGGTTAAGCACCAACTCTTGATTTCAGCTCAGATCATGGTCTCATGGTCAGGAGACCGAGCCCTGCATCAAGCCCCGCATTGAGCCCGGGCATCAAGCTCTGGGAAGAGTGTGGAGCCTGTTTGGGATTCTTTCTTTCTTTCCCTCTGCCCCTCCCCCACTTGTGCATGAGCTCTCTCTCTTGTTCTCTGTCTTTCTCTCTCTCTCTCTTTTTCTCCCTCTCCTTCAAAAATAAAAGAATATTAGTTTCCATTTAATAAATGAGACAACTGAGCACATTATGTGTCCCTGTCTGAGACACAACATGGAGAACACAATATCAAGATTTGAACCTGGGACCCCTGACAACACGTGTGTATTCAGTGATGCATTTTCTTAAACATGTTTTTGTAACTTTGAAAGATCCCCCCCCCCCCGCCTTAACCCTGGCTGCCATACAATACCCTCTTCTCCTTTCTCCAGATTTTTACCACATTATTCCATCCCATGCTGAGTTGCAGAAGGAGCCGGGCCAGATTCAACTGTGGAATGTTCTCTGCCTCAAATCGCAGCTGCTCCCAGGGACTCGCATTGCCAGCGCCCTCACCCCCACCCCCAGGACTTCCCTACAACAACATTCCAGCCGCAGGACACTGCCAGGACAGTGCCAATCAAGGGTGGAAAGAACTGCCCAGAAATGTTGGAGACGTGACAGAAAAGCAGTCTGCAAGCAGGTGTTCCCAAGCACCCCCTGGGAGGTTGTGTTGAGGCGTATCGCCCAACCCGGGCCAACCCGGGGACCAGCAAATGGGATAGAAGGTCATTTGTTGAAACCTGGTCGTAAATCCCGCGGGACAATGCCACATTGTCAGGCTGCCCCCTCGGAACATTTCCCCGCTGATAACGCTGGTATGCGCGTGGCTTGGAGGAGTCCCAGCGGCCACACGAAGACAGGGCTGGCGTGCTGGAGCGTGCGGCGAGCTCCAGCTTGCAAAGTCCTTCGTAACGAGGTGAGTCACAGAGCTCTACAGCTTAGAGTTTTTTCTCCCCCATCCTCAGGATCGTGTAGCGTCAGCGCAAGCCCGGTAGCATCTTTTGTGGTCTGATTCGAGGGGACCAAGAGCATAACGACATAATTAAAGCCAGAATCCCTATGAGAACGTGAGTATTCATGGTCCTTGTTGCCATAAAATATTAGGCTTCAGAGAGACCTCAGAAATTATCCAGTTTGAACATCTCTAAGCACAGATAAACAAACAGACCAGTGGCTAATTCTTAATGAAGAATCTTTGTAGACCCAGGGACCGATCTGCAGGCCTGATGGAGCACCAGAAAGTCGGCGATGTGGGAGATCTGAGGTTCGGTCACAAAACGCAGCCCAGCTCTGCTTCGTTCTCCTGGATCGCTCACTCTGGAGGACAGCTGCCTTGTCATCAACCACCTTGACCATGTGAGCAGCTCTGTGCAGAGTCCTCGGGGCAGGGATGGGGGCCCTTCAGCACAGCCAGCATCAACAGCTCAGCAGCCACCTGGGAAGATCTTCCCGCCCCCATCAAACCTTCTGATGAAAGCAGATCCACACCCTGGGCCAGGCTGCCCAGCTAAGGCATCCTGGATTCCTGACCTCCAGAGATGATGAGATCCTACATAACTGTTGTTATTTTAAGGCTCTAAGTCTTGGGGCATTTTGTCACACAGCCATAAGTAATTAATATAATACCCACAGGGTTTACGTGACGGATCCAAGATGTCAAAGCCAAAGGATTAGCTTTCTGATGAAAGCCCATACAGTGTGGTGGGGGGGCCAACAAGACTTTGCACAGATGCAATCGGTCCGAATCCATTTGATCTCTGTCTCAATATGCTCCAGCGCACTGGCCTTCTATTTATTTCCCAACTAGCTCCCTCTCGAGGACTTTTATATGTTACATGCCACCTGGCACACTCTGCCCCCAGGTCTCACCAGGGCGAATCTGATGTGTTGTCTAGCACTCAGCTCAAAAGTCACCTCAGAGATGTTTTCCAGGGCTACCAGGTCCAAGGAAGCTTCTGCTCTGTCCACCACCCGTGGCTGCCTGTCACTTTGTAACATTGCGCACAGCGCTTGCTACCTTATTTATTCCTGTGTTAGCGTGGTTCTTGTATCTCTCCATTGGAATACAAGCTTCATAAAAGTACCTTGTTTATTTGTTTCCCTCTGTGTCCCTGGAAGACAAAAATGTGCTTGGTACATACTGAGTGCAACAATATTTGTAAAGGAAGGAATAGAAATTAGGAAGGGAGAAGAAGGGGGAAGAAAGAAAGAAGGTTTAGAACGAATGATCTATGTCTTTGATATATTTTACTTAAAACGGTACCATTTCTTTTTTGTTTGCTTAAGTTTATTTATTTACTTTGAGAGAGAGACTAAGCAAATGGGTGAAGAACAGAGAGGAAGAGAGAGAGAGCAGAGCCTGACACGGGGCTCAAACCCACAAACCATGAGATCATGACCTGAGAAAAAGTCAGACGCTCAACCAACTGAACCACACAGGCACCCCAAAACAGTACCACGTCCAGTGGGCACATACTGAATGAGCACCCACTTTGCACAGACATGTTTTGTGTGATCTGCCAGCCATGAAAAGTAAGCTTATATCTTGACCCTCAAAGGGATGGTGACCTTAAACTAATTCATCAGAATCCCTTCCAACACCTTGGAAGTCAATGGCGTTAAATAACAAACATTCTGGGGCGCCTGGGTGGCTCAGTCGGTTAAGTGGTCGACTTCAGCTCAGGTCACGATCTCACGGTTCATGGGTTTGAGTCCCACATCAGGCTCTGTGTTGATAGCTCAGAGTCTGGAGCTGCTTCTGATTCGGTGTCTCCCTCTCTGACCATCCTCCGCTCATGCTCTGTGTCTTCCTCTCTCTCAAAAATAAATAAACATTAAAAAAAATTAAAAACAAACAAACATTCAACCAAGCCAATTTTAAAGACCTGATTGGCTTTATTAATCAATTCATGAATCAGGCAGCAGCCCAGCTATAAAGTAGAGGGAATCTCCAAAGGGCTACAGACAAGGACAGATTTTTAAAGGGGGAGAGAGAGAGAGAGGAGAGAGAGAGAGAGAGAGAGAGAGAGAGGAAAAGGTTATAAGTAAAGAACGCATTGTTTTGGGCAAGCTTGCCCTCCTAAGGGGAACGGAAGGGGTCGATCAGTAAATTTCCTAGTGCTGACCAGGAAACGCCACGTTGACTGGTTCAAGGTTGCGTCTCTGGGGCTGAACTGCGGTCAGATGAGATAGTACGTCCATCTCAGCTTATCAACTTGGGGCCTTAACCTAAGTGACACCATTTTGGGTCTGTGGTTTTCTTTTTAACAACATCAAGGAAGGAGGGGTGCCTGAGTGGCTCAGTAAGTTAAGTGTCTCAGGTTAAGTTCTCACCGTCTGTGAGTTCAAGCCCCGCATTGGGCTCTGTGCTGACAGCTCAGAGCCTGGAGCCTGCTTCGGATTCTGTGTCTCCTTCTGCCCCTCCCCTGGTCACTCTCTGCCTCAAAAATAAATAAATGTTTAAAAAAAATTAAAAACAAAACAAAAATCAGGGGCCTTGGAAGGGGTCCTCTCTGACCCACCAAGGGTCGGAAATCAGGTTGGCATGAAGTTAAAAAAAAAAAAATGCTGAGCCTCGCAAAGGAGTTCTGGCTAAATTTGCAAACACTTTCCCAACGTTGTGTAGAACCAGCCAGAACGGTGGCAATGAACCAGCATCGACAGCCCGTTTACACCTGATACTCCACAGACTTCTCTGAAACAGGAAATGCTCATTTTTTCTGGTCTCCGGACAGGGGCAGAGAAGGTCACATCCTATGAGGCCTTTTTGAGAAAACTCTGGTCCTTTCAGCTTTGAGGGGACACAACCCCCAAGACCTTTGGAGTTGCCCCGCTGCCCCCTTCATCCTCAGAGGCAAACAGGTGACAGACACACTGATGTAGAAGAGCACAGCTGGGAACCATGGCAAGACCCAGAGATGTTTGCGAGGCGTGTGCGGCGTCTTCCGAAGGGAAGGGAGTAGTGTATCCTGTTTGAATCATTAAAAATAAAAATCTAGAGAAACATTCCAGTGGAATCTCTGACCCACAGTCCCGTGGAGATCTGGGTTAGCAGGGCTCCTGGCGCTGTTCCAGAATACTTTCTGTTCGCAAGAAGAATGAACGAGTTGGTCCACTTGGGCTTGTTTTCCATTCCAGGGGGGCTGCGCTCTGGGGTCTGGCTCGGGGAACCATTTGTAGGGTCTAAACCCCAGAAGGGGGAGGCCGCCAGTAAAGGGAGATCCAAAGAGTGAAGTAATGAAATGGATTTAAAGAAAGGAAACTTTGGGCCAAAGGCTGTCTTAATGGTGCAAATCTATTTGAATATGTAATACTCTCAAGAATAGAAGCCCCCCTCCTTACATTATTTGACACAAGGGAGCACAAAGAACAGGAGAACCTTCGCTGATCCCGCTTCAGCCCCTGAGCCCATAGGAAAAATGACCTAATGGTGATTTCCTATTCCTGCTTTGCATGACAATTTGAATCTGAAAACATTAGAAAATAATGAACCTGACCCTCCCAAGAGCAAACAGGAGGGCAGTGGGCTGTTGCCTTTGGGATCTTTCCACAGCTTTCTGTGGTGAGAGGGTGACTTCTGAGCAAGTCCCCATGGCCCACGGAGGACACTGTGGCTCAAAACCAGGATCACAATATCCCAGAGCCCAGGCAAGACCAGAGCATCCTGGAGTCACAGTTTCAACCTGTACTGTGTGTCAGAAACAAGTCTTCCCGGAGATAAGAAGGCATAGAGACGAATGCTTGGTCTCATGGTGCAAAAGACACAGTTCAAGTTCCATTATTGTCTCTGGGGTGGAGCAAAAATCCCCTAACAGAATCCAAGGTACATGCAGTCCAGGGAGACAAGGTCTTTCCTGGGCTCTCGGACCTGGAAGAAATCTCAGCTTCTACCAAAGGCCACTTGCTCTCATTTTAAAGGGTACTGTGTGCCCAGCAAAGGGAATCCAGGGAAATTTCTGGGAATGGCATCAAAGCCGGGTGGCAGGGGTAACTGGGAGAACCGATTCACCTGAGGCTGGAACAGTGATCCCGGGGGTCTAGTGGAAGACTGGGCCCTGTAAAGCGTCTGGAACAAGGAAGACACAAAATGCACTGGAAACATTGGCAGGCCTTGAACAATGGGAGACTCGCTGTAAACTTTCCTCATTGGTATGCAGGATGCATTGCACTTTTTCTTGTGGGAGAGTAAAATGTATGCATTTTGAAGGTTTAGTTGCTCTGGGGGAGGAGAGGGGAGCTGGGACCATGCATTTCCCCTCTTCATACCTCCCAGTGCCTAGCCAGGAGGCTTCCCTGTACAGTTGTTCTAGCAAAAGATGACTATACATTTTTTAATGCTTATTTGATCTTGAGAAGGGTGTTTGGAGGGTCAAAGAGAGAGAAAAAGAGAGAGAGAGAGAGAGGGAGACACAGAATCCGAAGCAGGCTCCAGGCTCTGAGCTGTCAGCACAGCCCCACTCGAGGCTCAAACTCAAGAACCATGAGATCACGATGTGAGCCAAAGTCGGACGCTCAGCCGACTGAGCCATCCAGGGGCCCCCAAAAGGTAGATTTCCAGGACCTGGTCTGGGGACAGAACCCTTGATGGGGGAGGGATGGGGAGTGGAGAATAAGGGAGCCCTAAGCTAGACCTTTCAGAGGGGCAGAAGCCACCTTCCTTCCACTTTTGGATTCTCAGATGGGGCAGCCCAAGGGGAGAGTGATGGGCCTTCAGAGTTCTGGAGGAAGTAGGTAAGACTCCTGATTTTGTGGGTATCAGATCCCGTGCGTAGGTGGAATAAATCATATACGCAGGTCAAATAAATCATATATAAATGTCTCTCTGGGCCAGCGGGACTTAATAATCAGACCTCGACAACTCCGTTCACGACGGGGGCTTGCGTGTTTCGGTTTTCAGCAAGGAAGGGAAACACCTGAACGTTCTCTCCAAGCCTGTAGAATTTCCTCCCAGGCACCCGCCCGCTTCAGGCCCTAGCTCCCTCCAGGCTGCACTTGGAAGAGCCCCTGGTCTGCGTAGGAAGCCCTCCATTCCGCGCCTTGAGCCGGGGGGAGGGGTGTGGGCCAGGGCTCTCCCCCTCCCTAGCCTGGGGGGATTAAGTCCTCTATTGTCCCTGGCCTGATGGTCCCAGTATTTGCATACATCAAGTCCCTGGGGTTGGGAAGGGAGACGCAGTCTGCACCTGCCACCCTGAGTTCCAAGGGCCCGACCCCAGTCAGACCTTCCAGGAGATTCCATTTGGGTCATCTCAGATTCGGGAATCCGGGCCTGGGAGTGCGGGACACGGGCGCGCGCACACGTTCCCGGATGGCTGAAAGTGGTCAGAGGTCTGGGAAAAGCACAGGCTTTGAATCTTTGGCGCTCTTTTAAACAGGCCTTTATGTGGAGAGCCTTCCAACCTCCTAAGCCTCATTGAACTTGAAAAGCTACAAGCTTCCTTTCTTTCCGGAGACCCTCTGGCCTCTGTGCTTATCTCTTTCATCGAAGCCATTGTTAGGGGCTGCATTAGTGGGAACCCGGATCCTTCCGAGGAGGCTCGGTATCATATCACAGATGTACAAATGGTGAAACAAAGGGTCTGAACCGGACAGAGGGGAGGAGTGGAGGGTGGGGACCGGCAAGGTCATGTCTGAGAGCCTTCAGGCCGGGCCCTCGCTTCTCTGCATAAGTAACACTTTCGAGTTTACAAATCAGAACAAATCTGTTACTGATCAGAACAATGAATATTTCCATTTGATAGGTCGTGAGACAGACCTGCCAAGGGGACCCGAGGGGACATCTCCCGCCGGTGATGCTGCCTGGGCTGAACCCCAGGATTCAGACTCTGCGCCCCACGCCAGGTATGCATGCGTCTCAGAGGGACGTGGGGACAAGGTTTCATCAGACTCTTCATTTAAGGAGGCCTCAGCTACAGGGCTTCCCTATGTATAATTTTGGAATATATTTATATTATGAATAATTCTCAGAATATTCTCAGAATGGAGCACAGGAGGTAGCTGAAGGGGGGAGGGGCTGATAAACTGTACCCAAAGATACATTAGCAAATGAATGGTTGTATTCAAGTGTGCCCAGATGAGGTGCAGCGGGGTTGGCCTAAGTCACAAGAGGAAGCTTCTGCCTGTTTCCAGCTGGTATCCTGCCTTTTTTCCCCCCTGCGGCTTTTTCCCCTTCCCCAGCCCCGGCACTCCACAGTTGTTATTATTTGTTCTCCAAGATCAGGAAGGGTCAGAACACCAATCCCGGGCAGTTGTTGGTTAATTGACCTCATTTTATTGTCATGGGGCTTGCCCCCCCTTTCTCTCTCAAACTTATTTGCATTTTTACCCCCCTCTTTGTTTTTAAAAATCGAGGTGTAATTTACAAAGAGCAAGCTCACCCTTGCAAGGTGGGAACAGTTCTGTGCGCTTTTAACGGGCCCTACTATTTTGTAACCACCGCTGGTCTAGATGCAGAACTACTATTCCCTACTGACACTTTGAAGTCACCCCCTGCCCCCACCCACAAGGCCTCAGGGTCTGGACTTGTCTAGAATACCATAAATATGGAGTCATTCAGTATGCAATTTTTTGGGTCGGGGCTTCTTTTGTTTAGCATAATGCTTCTGAGATGTATCCGGGCTTCTGAGTGCCTCAGTATTTCATTGCTTTTTATTGGTGGATGGGTATTTAGTGCATGGAAACAGTGCATTTGAAGGGCATTCATAGGGCATTTGAGTCATTCCCAGGTTTTTTTTTTGAAATTTCAACTAAAATCATTATAAATATTTGCGTCCAGGTTTCCATGGGCACAGACGTTTTTATTTGTCTGGCAAATGCCTAGAAAGGGGATTGGTCGTTTTATGGTAAGTGTGTCTTTCACTTTGTAGGAACAGCCCGGTTGTTTTCCAAAGCGTCCAGATCTCTGTTGGCTTCCTGCTCTCCAGTCTAGAGTTGTCTTTTAATATTGTTCTCTGCTTTTCTTCTTTATTTAAAATCGGTTTATTTATTTTGAGAGAGGGGAAAAAGAGAGCACGGAAGGGGCAGAGAGTGAGAGCGAGAATCCCAAGCAGGCTTCACACCATCAGCGCAGAGCCCGATGTGGGGCTCAAACTCACGAATCAGACCTTGATCTGAGCCAAAGCTGGACGCTTAACTGACTGAGTGGCGCATGTGCCCTTCTCTGCCTTTCTAATAGGCCTGTAGTAGTACTTCATGGTTTTATTTCCATAATGACTAGTGATGTTTAATGATGTTGCCTTTTTTTTTTTAGTATTTTAAGACTGAAATGCCCAGAACTCGGGAGACCCCCCAAAAAAATGAACCACCAGAGTCCAGAGTCAAAGCCAAACAGCAAAGATCGTTTATTTCAGGTTCGAACCCGGACCTCTGCTCACTCCCAGCTGGTACAGCGGAGAGAGAGAGAGCCCCGTGCAGGCGGCTCACGTCCTATTTATAGGCCGGCCCAAACAAGTCAGGGGCGTTCCATGGTCACAGCACTTACATTGGCCAAGATCTAAGTCCAGACATTCTGCATTCCCCGATTGGATCCCGCCACAGTTTGAACATCCAGTACTCCCCGCCCCAAGGTCGAGCCACATGGCTGAGCCCACCCTACACACAGCGCCCCAAGCCTAAGTACAGAAGCAGAACAAGCGGAGCAGGTTAAGTTTCGGTTTGCCTAGGTCTAATTTTTAAGTTCCCCACAACTCTTAGGTTCCTCAAGACTTTTCTAGATCTGTTTTAAGTCCACAGCAAAATTGACGGAGACTTCGCATAGACCCCCCTGGTCCCACACAAGCATAGCCTACCCTGCTAACAACCTTCCACAGCAAACTGGTGCATTTGTTAAAAGTGATGAGCTTTCATTGGCACACCATTATCTCTCGAAGTCTGCAGTTCCTATCAGTGGTCACTCTTGGTGTTATACATTCTGTTATGGGTTTGGGCAGATGTACAAGGACATGGATCCACCGTTAAATATTATACAGCATATTTTCACTGCCCTAAGAGTCCTCTGTGCTTTGCCCGTTCATCCCTTTCTCCCCGCCAAATCCTACAATCGCTGATCTGCATGGTTCTGCCTTTTCCGGAATGTCATATAGTTGGAGTCGTAAAGGAAGCATCCTTTTCTTTTTACGTTTATTTATTTTTGAGAGACAGAGAGAGACAGAGCAGGACCAAGGAAAGGGCAGAGAGAGAAGGAGATACCGAATCTGAAGCAGGCTCCAGACTCAGTTGTCAGCCCAGAGCCCGATGCGGGGCTTGAACTCATAGACCGAGAGATCATGACCTACCATATTTTATCCGTTCACCCATTGAATCACATTTTGGTTTCTTCCAAGTTTTTCTTATCCTGTTATTATGGAAATTTTCAAACACATAGAAAAGTACACATAGAAAAGAAGATGATGGGGTGTCTGGGTGGCTCAGTCGGCTAAGCGTCTAGCTTCGGCTCAGGTCATGGTCTCACGGGTTCAAGCCCCGCGTCAGGCTCTGGGCTGACAGCTAGCTCAGAGCCTGGAGTCTGCTTTAGATTCTGTGTCTCCCTCTCTCTCTGACCCTCCCCTGCTCCCACTGTCTCTCTGTCTGTCAAAAATGAATTTAAAAAAGATATAAAAAAGTTTTTTTTAAAGAAAAGAAGATGGTAGTGAACTCAATGTATCTATCACCTAACTTCAAAAATTATCAATACATGCCCAATCTTGTCTATGTAGACCCCTATTCACTTATTTCTGGACCCTGGATAATTTGGAGCAAATTCCAGACATCAACCATCTTTAAATCATTTATAAATATTTCAAGATCTAACTCTAAAGATAGGATTTTTACAAACATAATCATAATACCACTGTCACCCTAAAAAGGATGCAATGAATTGTTAATATATCAAATTATCTTAGAATGTTTGTATTTTTCCAGTTGTCTTCCACAATTTTTTAAAGATAATTTTGTTTGAGTCTTGGTCCAAATAAGGTCCAGATGTCCCATTTGGGTGCTATGTCTCCTCAGGTTCAAAGATTCTCCTGCTAAAGCTTTCTTTCATCTCGTGAATTTGTGTTGAAGGGATCAGGCTATCTGTCCCGTAGAATTTCCCAGAATGCCGTTTAGCAGGAGGCTTGTATTTTCTGTAGATGAGCAGTTCCATCCAGACCAACGAGTCTAACCTGAACCCAAATTGATTCATTAGTGTGAGCAAAACAGTGCTACGTGAATCTTATCATTGTTTCTTCATTCATCAGCTGGAATATTCCTACAAAGATGGAGGATTCCTCATTGATTACCTGATTACCCAGCGCTACTAATCATATTAAAAAAGGCAAGATAAGTGCCTGATTATTCTCCTTCGTGTACCGATTTTGAAAATAATGTGGGATTTGCAGAATATTCCAAATGTGACCAATTTCTTTAGTATCATTATAAGCTTATGACTTTATATATTAGACACACTATGATCGATTACTGATGGACTGGACATGACGCTGACATGTTCTCTCCTTGCCCAGCGGATCCTCTTCGAAGTGATGCTCAAATCCATTCAACATGGCCATCGTGAATTTTTTCAGCATTTTTTTTTATGGCACAACGTGGTGCCCCATCTTGGGAAATTCTATGTCAGTAATATACTGTTTCAATTATGATAGCTTAGTAATACAGTGTGAAATCAGGAAGCATGAAATCTCTAGCTGTGTTCTTCTCTCTCAAGACTGCTTTGGTTGTTTGGGGTCTTTTGTGGTTCCTTGTGAATGCCGCTGTTGAGTTTTACATACAGTTCTTGTATATTTTGGATAACAGTCCTTTATCGAATAGGACTTTTGGCAAATAAGTCTGTCCAGTTGGGCGTGTCTTTTTATTCTCTGGACAATATCTTTTACAGGGCAGAAGTCTTTCATTTTTATGAAGTTTGCCTTATCAGTTCTTTCTCCCACAGGTTGTACCTTTACTATTGTATCTAGAAGGTCATCCCCCAAACCCAGGGTCATCTAGAGTTTTCCTTCATGTATCTTCTTGGAGTTTTTGTAGTCCCGCATGGACATTTAGGTCTGTGATCCACTTTGAGTTAATGCGATGCTGCATTTTAAACTTTTAACTTCCATGGACGGATAGAATTTTGTTGTCTAGTTCTATTTCAGGACTCAGTTCATAAATGTTCCTTTTGTTTGTTGAGCCTGGTTTTTTTTCAGCCCCTGGGGGGTTCAAGGCACCCCAGTTAGGACACCACAATCTGTCCAATTGCATAATTCAGGAGCATGGCATCTTCATTGATACTTCCCTCCCAGCACATCTAACGCATTACCAAGTTTTATAGATTTGGACTCCAAATACTATTTGAATCTGTCTGTTTAACGAGGGTCGGAAGGGGTGGTTCTGGAGGCATGAGCTGAATCACAAGCTTTAGTTCGTGATCAAAGACCTCTTCATGTCCTCCTGGTCTTTTCCCCAACCCCATACCCTAACTCCATCTCTCCACAGCCTTCCACACTGGCGAAGGGAAAAAGTGAGAAGAAGACTAAGCAAGGAGGAAGGTCCTTCTTATTCAGTTAGGACGGGCTTGCTGACATCTATCACTTATCCTTGCTTTTTACTCTAGGTTTTATTCACATTTCCTTTTTCTCAGGGAATTACCACACACTTGCTCAATCCAGAAACAGGAGTCGGTCTATCTTTCTATTTTTTTTTCTACTCCCAAAGTGCTATTTAAAAAAAAAAAAATTCTAAAAACCTACCCCAAAAAGTTGAAAGAATGAGAAAATGAGCACTTGGAAAAATTCACCATATTTGCTTTTATCTGTCTCTTTATTGTTGAATTTAAAAATTCTCTGAAATGTGTGTCTATGAAGACTAAGGTAAAAATCGGGAAAAGAAGGAAGTCCTGATTTACCGTAGAGACGGTATGTGAAGCATCCTTGTGCTCTAGCTCATCTAGAGTTCTGCCAGGGAGCTGACTGAAAGCAAAGCTTTCACATCCCCTCCATTGCTTTCTTATAGAAAAGGAAGTCACTGCAGACAGCCTGGTCCTGCCCTAATGATGCTAGAAGATTGTGTTTCTTGACCCTCAGTGTTCTTCAGAATATCCCAGAGGGCTTGTTAAAATACAGACATCTCGGGGTGCCTGGGTGGCTTAGTCAGTCAATTGTCTGACTTCAGCTCAGGTCATGATCTCACTGCTCGTGGGTTTGAGCCTCAAGTCGGGGTTGGTGCTGACAGCTCAGAGCCTGGAGCCTGCTTTGAATTCTGTATCTCCTCTCTCTCTGACCCTCCCTCACTCACACTCTATCTCTCTCTCAAAAATGAATAAACATTTAAAAAATTTTTTTCAAAATACAGATTTCTCAGGGCACCTGGGCAGCTTAGCCAGTCATGCATTCAGCACACATGGTGTGGAGCCGGTTTGAGATTCTCTCTCTCCCCGTCTCTCTCACTCTGCTGCCTGCTCTCTCTCTCAAAACAAACAAACAAATAAATAAATAAACCTTTAAAAATAAAATAAAATACATATTTCAGGAGCCTACCCCACAGGTTTCCGATTCAGGAGGTCTGGGAGAGGAGGGCTGGAGAATATACATTTCTATCATGTTTCTCTTTTTTAATGTTTTATTTATTTTTGAGAGAGAGAGAGACAGAGTGAGCAGGGGAGGGTCAGAGAGAGAGAGAGAGACACAGAATCCGAAGACAGGCTCAAGGCTCTGAGCTAGCTGTCAGCACAGAGTCCAACGTGGGACTCGAACCCACGAACAATGAGATCATGACCTGAGCTGAAGACGGACGCTTAACTGACTGAGCCACCCAGGCACCCCGATTTCTATCACGTTTCAAGGTGATGCTGATGTTGTGGGTTGGGGGAACACACGCTGAGAAGCTTTATTTTGGAGAAAGCATAAGGTCGAAGCTCCAGTGATGGCCACGAATGTGAATTTGTCATCAGGAAAGAGCCTAATACCTTCTGGCCTGAAGAGATGAGGGGGCATTTCCTGTCTCCTTGTCCAGTGTCCTCATGACACCACAGGCCATCTGTCACGGACCCTCCCACCAAGCATCCCAGCATGGTCAAGAAGTTAATTTAAATTGAAATTAGAAATAAGCCTATATGTTTTTATCACTTTGAGAACTACAGAGGAAGGTGGGAAACGAAGCAAAGTTTCAAAAGCCAGAGAAGCAGCAATGAATTGTTAAAGTCCCCAAAGTTCCGAGGAAGGTACATCAAGGCAGCAGTGGCTCTCATTTTCCTTCCTGATGAGTTGGTTACATGTGGCCCCAAAGGTTATAAAAATGACGAAGACCTGACCCCACTTCTCGAAGGGCATACAGTCCAGCTGGCAAGCAGACTTAAGGATGAAACAGAAAGAAATATGCCAGCGACTCTGGTGACTCCTGGTCAGAGCACAGGGGATGGAAAGGTTGACTCCAACCCAGAAATACACAGAAGAAAGAACCTGACTCCCAGAAGCTTCCTTTTTGTTTAGTCGTTTTATATGTGCGACCCCATTTCATTTAATCCTCCGAGCTCCCTCATGGGCTCAATTTTCCACAAATCTTATCAGCTTTGGAGCTCTCCATAAGATGAGGTGCCCTTTGGAGTGCAAAAGTAATTAAAGCAAAACAGTGAACCACCTTGGTGGCTGAACTTGAACTTTTACTATTCTTGGGAAGCCTCGGGCTCATACAGAAGTAAGCTGTATTATACCTTAAACCTGTGACTTTGACTATGACTTCCATGAGCTGAAGGGTGAGCAGAACCAAACAGAAGACCTAGTGTGGCTTCACGTGGCCTCTCTCTTCTCTCCAACCCCCAACGTGGCACCTTTATCTCTGGGAACCTGGATGCTCTCGATGCTCTCTTGGGCTGTTCTGATGCTCTGTCTACAAACACGAGGGTTGGAGGACTTAGCAGATGACTCATTCCCATGTTCATCATCAGCAACTCTTCAGACAAAGGCCTCGGCTAAAGTTGAGTCTACAAGCGATCAGCAGGAGGGGACGGCATATGCTGGTCCAGAGGGACAGGCGTTACCACTGTGTGTGACCTGAATTCAAACCTCCTAGCCTGGAGTGAAGAGCTGAGAACGCTGCCCCCCCATTCTGATTTGAATGCACCCCAATCATACCCACTTCACAGATGAGCAAAATGAGGCTTCTTTTCCCCCCGGGTCACACACCTGGACCCAGTCACCACAGCACTCTGCGTCCCATGGAAACGGAGTTCCCCTGAGTGGACAGCTCAGAAGGTGTCTATTGGCTTTGCTCCTTAATTCCCTGTTTTCCTTGCCAATGACCTTGAGAAAGCATGATTCCTGGGCCCTTCAGCTCTTCAACGTGAATAATGAAGTGATTGTAGGTACCCCTGCCTGCTGCATCCCTGAGAAAGTGGTGCGGAGCTCAAGACTTGCATTGGTTATTTGTTTTTAAAATTCTTTTGATGTTTATTTATTGTTGAAAGAGAGAGAGAGACAGAGAGGGAGAGACAGAGTAGCGGGTGGAGGGGCAGTGAGAAAGGGAGACACAGAATCCAAAGCAGGTTCCAAACTCCCAGCTATCAGCACAGAGCCCGACACGGGGCTCAAACTCCTAAACCGTGAGATCAGAACCTGAGCTGAAGTTGGACGCTTAAGCCACTGAGCCACCCAGGGGCCCCTTGCATTGCTTATTTGTATCTGTGCACACACGTGCACGCACCCATGTGCACACTCAAGTACACGCACACCTGTTACTCAGCCGGCGCACCCTCACCTGCGTGTCTGAATCCTGCATCGGGCCGTGGGCCCCCATGTTGTCCACGGCCCTTTCCCTTGCCTATTTCCTTGGCTCCTCCAAGGACAACTGGCTCAAAGCCTCCTTTGTCTGTGCCCTGCAAGTCTGTCTCCCTGCATCCTCTTTGCACATGGAAGGTGCTCCTGGATGCTTTCTCATCCTTCCGCTTCTGCTCTGAAACCTCCTCCGGGGAGCCTTCCTCTTCCAATAACAGGGACGACGTGTGTGCCCCGGCTCTCACCCCCAGCAGGGCTTGTCCAAACTGGACCCTCCCCTATTCAAGCTTCACAATTGCCTTTCACTTTCCCTCACCGGGCTAGCCTCGGCTTCATAAACTCCTGTCACCACTTAGAGAAATGAGGTGCCTCACGTATCCCTTTCAGCAGGAACTCAAGATTTGTCAAAATCGAACCATTAAAATAAGGTCATTTGAAGGGAAAAAAAAACCCCTCAGGTGTTGAAGCAAACCATTTCCAGCCACAGAGTCGCATAGCTTCTCAGGTATAAATGATGCCAGATTGAGTTCAGACTCATGGAAATTTTTTATTCTGTAGGATTTAAAAAAATAATAATAATCAAAAAGCTTTTTTATATTTTTTAACTTGTTTGCTCATGTTTGGGGGTGGTATGGATGAGGGGAGGCGGAGAACACGCAGGAAATGTAAAGGATTCTGGAATTTGAAATGTCTGGGGAAGGCAAGTAACCTTCCCAAATCCGAGCAGAAGGTAGTGGCTGGAAGTTAAATTAAATGGACCACCTGCAGAAAATGGGGACCTGAGGAAACCCCCCCCCCCCGTGGGCACAAATGGAAACCACTTTTCTAAAAGCTTCCGTCAGTGGGTTGTTAAACCTGCAGACCCGCTACTTCCAAGGTTTGGGTGTTTGTGGTGGCGGGAAGCACGCCAAGACACGGGCTCCCAGGCCGAGCGCCGGCTTCGCGATTCCTGGCAGACACTTCCACTCCTACGCGCAAGATCTAGTGAGTGGTAAGGAAGGCAAGCACTTGGGTCAAAGCAGAGGAAGCCAGTTGCCCTTCTCTGGCTCAGCCCCACGCACAAGCTGGTTTCTTCTCTGAGAGCCGAGAGCGATTTCCACCCCAGGGAAGAGATCTCCGAGAGGAGAGAGGAACCAGACCACGGCACTGACCACATCCATCCATTCACGACAATTGTTAGCCCTTCATAGTTTATCTCTGGTCCCTGTATTGTATTTACCGGTTGGGCTCAACGTGACGCTCAATTTGACAAGGGAGACAGTTGGACTTCAGAGAGTGGAGGTCATTTTCCAAGATGTTAGAATTAAAAATAAATAATGAATGAAAGAATGGTTATTTAAAAAAATTTTCAATATAATTTATTCTCAAATTGGCTTACGTACAACACCCAGTGCTCGTCCCGACAAGTACCCTCCTCAATGCCCATCACCCACTTTCCCCTCTCCCCCACCCTCCACCAACCCTCAGTGTGTCCTCTGGATTTAAAAGTCTCTTATGGTTTGCCTCCCTCTCTCTCTGTTTATAACTATTTTCCTCCCTTCCCTTCCCCCATGGTCTTCTGTTAAGTTTCTCAAGATCCACATATGAATGAAAACATATGATATCTGCACATGACATAGCAGATAAAGGGCTAGTATCCAAAATCTGTAACGAGCTCACCAAACTCCACACCTGAAAAACAAATAATCCAGTAAACAAATGGGCAGAAGACATGAATGGACATTTTTTATGTTTTCTTAATCGTTGATTTATTTTTGAGAGACCAAGAGAGACAGCATGTGAGCAGGGGAGGGGCAGAGAGAGAGGGAGACATAGAATCCGAAGCAGGCTCCTGTCTCCGAGCTGTCAGCACAGAGTCCGATGTGGGGCTCCAACTCATGAACCACGCACGAGATCATGACCTGAGCCAAAGTCAGATGCTTAACCAACTGAGCCACCCAGACACCCCTAAAATAATTAAATATATAAGTAAATAGTTAAAAATACATTATAATAAAAAATTAATGCCTGGGTATTTATTAAACACTCCCTATCCAGCAGGCACTAAGCTAAGAACTTAACCTACATGATCTCAGTGACGGGGCACAACATCGTCCTTGTTGCTTGTACCATCAAAGTCTTGAATCCCCTTCCTCAGCCTCCTGGCTTTGCTTGACAGCTGGCTTGCCTCTTGGGTGATTTCCCTTCATGCTCAGAATAAAATCCAAAGTCCTTTGCACAGTACCCAAGCCTTACCGTCAGATGATGGTAAGTTCATGCCATCAAGCTCTTTCTTGTGTCCGAGCCTTCGTATTGGCCCTTTCCTCTCTCCCCCAGCACCTCCTTGCCCACCACACACACACAAATACCACACCAATCACTAATATCTACTCATCTTTCATGTCTCCGAGTAAATATGACATCTTTAAAAGGGGTCTTTTCTAACCTTCCTGTCTTTTCTTTTCCTCTTTTGTAAGCTCTCCAAATACCCTGTGCTTTTCCTTTGGAGCATTTATACATCAGGGATTTGTCATTTATTTGCTTAGTTTTATCTGTCCTATCTGTTCCTTTGAGGCCAGGGATGGGCTTTTGTACGTCATTGTATCCTTATGGCCTAGCGGTGCCTGGCACATAGCAGGTATTAAACAGTCAACGAAAAAAACAAAAACAACATTTTCAAGGGTGTTCTAAAAGTTGAAATTTGCATTATTGGGATGTATATGTGTGTGTGTAATATATAGTTTCTCAACTTTTGGAATCTAAAAGTTTATACTGGTGTTTCTTTTGGACTTTTAGAATTAACTTATGGACCAAGCATGGGGGGTTTTGTGGAGACTGTGGGAGAGGGTAATGTCAACAACTTTGACACATGAAGATAAGGGTGTAGCGGGTAGAAGTTAGTAGTGGAATCAGGGACAGAGAAGGGCATGGAACTATCCTAACCTCACTATGTGGCATGTCAATACACGGTGTCCAACATTGGTTTACTGAGAGGTTTACGTAGATTATTCAAAATTAAGGGAAGCCAGTAACAGAACCAAATAAAAAAATATACATGTCAAGTATTGGAGATGGAGAGTGAAATCCTAACTGCTTAAATATTCATCTTTCGTATTACGGAGTAGCCATCGAAAATGGTTAAATCAAAAAACAGAATTATCAGCATTTGATCTACAGCTATGAACTGTAGATAAAAAGAATAAAAACTAAAAGTTAAAAAAATAAATAGAAAGAACTTAAAACTGAAGAGATAGATAAAGTTTGTCCTGGGGAGCGGGATCCTTGGCTTTTATCACGGGCTCTTCTGTGCTATTTAACTGTTCATGTCTTGGTTTGGGTTCCCCCAGGAAGAAATCTTGGAGCTCTTGGAGGTGAGTTTTCTACCGAAGGTTGCAAGGAACACCTGCAAAGGAGGAGGAGAAATGATACAAGAAAGAAAGAACCGATAAAGACTGGGGTTATGAAATCAGCTACTGCAGTGGCCAACAGAACCTATTTCCAGGGCAGAACTGGAAAAGAGAGTAACACAAACTCATCATACTTATCTTACCGAAGAGGAAGGGATCTGGGGGAGGAGGGTGGTTCATACACTGATCCCCAAAGTCACTGACTGAGGACTACTCTTGGGCTTTGCTAATTTCCCAGCACTTCTGGCTCACTAAGCAGGAGGGGACAGAGCAGATGCTGCCGTTCTAGAAAGAAAGTAAAGGGATGGGGACACTGCCAGTCAGCAGTCATGGAGACCAGGAAAGAGGAGGAAGACCCAAGGATGCGAGAGAGACACGGACAGCATGTGCTATAGTGGCCATGTGTGCATATCACTTTGATACAAAAATAAACATGAAGGGGTGCCTGGGTGGCTCAGGTGGTTAAGCATCTGACTCTTGATTTCAGGTCATCATCTCCTGGTTTGTCAGTTCAAGCCCCGCATTCTTCCTTGGGATTCTCTCTCTCCTTCTTTCTCTGGCTTGTCTGGCTCTCTCTCTCTCTGTCTCTCTCTGTCTCTCTCTCTCTCTCTCTCAAAATAAATAAACTTAAAACATTTTTAAAAATGAACATAAAGTAGTAAAATGTGTTTTAGAATTTCTTATGTATCCACACAAAGGAATGAGCATTTGTTAGGCATCAGCTATGTATCAAAACTGTGCTAAACAGATCCTTTTATATTGTCTCATTGAATTCTTACTAGACTCCTGTTGTGTACATGGCTATCTCTTTCTGATGAGATCAAGGAAGTTTATAGAATCTTTGTAAATCTTAAAGGGAACTTTAGCTTCTGAGGCAAGTCATGATATATAACTATAAACAAATATTGAGTAGGACTGAGGCCAAAGCTGACATGAAGTTTTCTAACAGAAAATTCTAGCAATGATTAAAAAAAGAAAAGGACTGTGAGAATTAAAGGAGAATCAAGAGATAATCATTTTGCTTTCGAATATGTTGAGTTGGAGGTGGTGGGAGATTCATCAGGAATGGCTCTCCAGCTACTGTGACCAGAGAGCTGATAATTGGTCCAAGGGTCTTAACCTTCAGTACAGAGGTCACTCCACCTGGAAATGCTTACCCCATTTCTTTGTTTTCCTGTCTAGCTCATTGCTTCACACTATTTAGATGTATGCTAGTAGCTCTCATCCTTGGAAAGATCTCTAACTATGTCAGCTAGAAGAATGTACCGCCAACCCCATACTTCCTCACTCTGCTGGGCCACCTTGAGGGAAGCCCTAACCTCTGGTTAAGGGAAAGAGCCTGGTTAAGGAAAGTCAGAAAATGTGTTTCCTTCTTGCTGGTACCTCCCTCGTCTCTGTTTCCCATTGGCTCTACCCAATCACAAGACAACGGGCATGCATCTCCATTGATGTAACCCAGACAGATCAGCGCCCTGCAGCAGAAATTAGAGTGTGTATCCCCAGGGGTGTGGTGGATTGCTTGTAAGAATGGTCTTAACCTTCCACGTCTCTGCATATCCATGGGCTTAGAAATTTGGCTTTGCAGTTCCTCCCCTCAAAAAGTTGTTTCTATTCCCTTCTTCCTTGGATCTGAATGCATTGACTTGGTTTGACCATTCCAATCTGATGAAAGAGATAGTATGTCATTTCCAAGCCCAAGCCTTGAAAGACCTCACACACTCCTGTGTGCTCTCTTGGGACACTGCCTGCTACCTAGAGAGCTAGCCTTGATAACCTGCTGGCAGATGACAGACCATGTGGAGCAGAGGTGTGCCATTCCATTTGAGGCCATTGTGGACAACCGGGTCCTCAGCGAACACAGCAGCTGATTGCAGATGCATGCGTGGCCCCAGCCAAGACTGGAAGAATTGCCCGTCTGAGCTCAGCTCAAACTGCTGCCTTCGGAATCATGCGCTAAATAAATACGCATTGCTTTAAACCCTGAGTGTCCGGGTGGTTTGATGTTCAACATTTGAGTACAAGATGACCCACAGGGCACACTGGCACAGGGCTCCAAGAGTATCTGTGAAAATGAATGAATGGCCCTTCTTCATGTCTTTACTTTCTATCTTCACATAACGTTACAATATTTACTTCCACCAAACAAGTATAAACATATTGTGTCCCCCAATGTATGTAACTCTTTTTGTGGGTATTTGAAAGTTATATCACATTTTTAATGGTTTCCGTTCGTTTCCCCACCGGGACAAGCAGACAGTGTTTTGGAGTGTTGTACAGCTTCGGCTCAAACCGCCCCCCCATTACTTAGGTTGAGGTTATTACTGAAGTTATGAACATAGTTTTTTTTTTAATTGTTTTGGGGCACCTGGGTGGCTCAGTAGGGTAAGTGTCTAACTTCGGCTCAGGTCATGATCTCTCGGTCTAGGAGTTCGAGCCCAGTGTCAGGCTCTCTGCTGACAACTCAGAGCCTGAAGCCTGCTTCAGATTCTGTGTATCCCTCTTTCTCTGCCCCTTTCTCACTCACATTCTGTCTCTCTTTCTCTCAAAATAATAAACTTTAAAAATAAAATAAAATAAAAAAATTTTTTAAAAATTTAAGTTTATTTATTTTTGAGAGAGACAGAGACAGTGTGAGTGGGGGAGTAGTAGAGAGAGAGCGGGGGAATCCCAAACAGACTCCACATACCAACGCAGAGCCTGATGCAGGGCTTGGTCTCATGAAACCTAAAGGTCATGACCTGAGCTGAAACCAAGGGTCAGACACCAAACTGACGGAGCCACCCAGGTGTCCTATGAAGTTATGAAAATAGATTTCTGAAGATGATAAATAAGAAGAGCTAAAGATAAGGAAAGGAGCTTTGAAGCATGCCCACAGCTAAGTACACAGAGAGCAGGAAGAGGAATGACCGCAAGCAAGACATTGCCTTCAGATACTCAGTTCTTTTATCTGTTACTTTGACTTACCTGGGATCTGGGCTGAAATGAGTCTGCCTGTTGATCTCATTAGTCACTACATTTTCAAAGGGCTTAAGGTGTCCAGAATTATAACTCTTATATTTGAACTGAGAGATCCATGCAGAATTAATTGAAAGGACGGCATGAAAGCATCTTTGCCCTTGGTGACTATAAGAAGTCCGAGTTAGCTTTTATGTGTGTATGGAAAAGAGTTCAAAATCCACACTGTTCTCTTGGTCTTCACTTCAAGACCACACTCTATTGTAGGATTCACTTCCCGGGGCTGGAGAGAGAGAGGTTGCATCTGATCGAAGCCAAAGTGTCTGGATGAAAAATGAAGTAATTGAGTCAATCATTCACATGCTAGGTCTCCATGCCAAACATCTGCACATTTGGAAGCATTTGGGCAATTAACCATTGTTCACTTTTCATCTAGAAATGCTGGCAGATGTAGCCTCAACCAAAGATGTGGAGAGGCCATGCAGATCAATTTGCCATTTCGGTTTTGTGGAGTCCAACCTTATAAGGTTGCAGTCCCTCCTAGAATGTTAAACCCGGGAGGGAATTCATATGAAATCTAGTGCAACTCTTTTATAGATAAAGAAACTAAAGGTCCAGAGAAAAAGTGTGTCTTGGCTAAGAGCCCACAGCTACTTGAAGAATTATCCAGATTTAGACACCAGGCATCTTGCCTTCCGCTAGACTTACATCCGTTTTTCCACTCTGTCTTGTTGGGAGGCAAGAGAACAATGCTCAGTGTGTGCGTAGATGAGATGGAAATAACGCTGGTAATCACTGACTTGAACAGGTAAGTTTATTTGCACAATATGGCTTATTCTGTGCCTTAAGAAATGTCTCGGTTTGGACCATCACAACAATACCTCTGGCAATCAGAGCAGGTACATGTCCTTAATTGTGGATGAAATTATGTGATGGTCTCACAGCTTGCAAATGACAAAGTTGTCACTGGAGACCAGCTCTTTTCCCTGCATTCACTGTTTGTTAAAAAATGTTTATTTATTTTTGAGAGACAGACAGTGTGAAAGTGGGAGACAGAGAGAGAGGGAGACACAGAATCCGAAGCAGGTTCCAAGCTCTGATCTGTCAGCACAGAGCCTGACTCGGGGCTCAAACTCATGAACTACGAGATCATGACCCAAGCCAAAGTCGACGTTTGCCTGACTGAACCACCCAGGTGCCCTGCATTTATTCCTTTAAACATCTGTTGAGTGCCAACTGCATACCAGATACTACACTAGGAACACCTACCATGTGTCTTAATTCCAGTAATCGGTGCATCTCCTTTGTATCGGTAAGCTTTGGCTAAATCAGACAGCAATAATAAACAACTTTAAATACCTGCGGTTAAAAATATCAAGATTTCATTTTGACTCATGCTTTCCCCCTGACTCTGCTCAGAAGCACAGCATCCTCACTAGGATTCAGGCTAATGAAGAAACCAAGTGTCCTGGGCACCGCGTTTCCTTGACAGTCACCATAACTGGTCCTAGAGACCTGAGTTCTGGGTGAAAAAGAAAATAAATACATAAATAACAAGGAAAAGACAGCCCAGGGATCCAAAGGGAAGCCATTGTAAGAGCCCTGCAAAAGATGATTTCATTAGTTACAACTGTAGGAACAGAAGAGTGACTGGTTTGCATTTCAGACAAGGGAAAAAGGAACCATTGTTTTGCGTGAGCTGGGTTGGGTATTGGATTCTGAATTCTTTGTTTTATCCTCTGGCAAGAATTCAGCTGGCCTCTTACTTCTTCCTGTCAAACCCTGAAATGGACTACAGCCTTTGAACTAAAATGCGGTACACTCAACCCAAGGCTCAGACAGCTCTGAAAATGCTCACTGCTCAGCAGCCGATTTTAAATCCTTCTTGCCCTTGGCTATTTTAAATCATCTCCCACCATCACCCTGGAACACATTAGACAACTTTATTGCCACATTCCTTGCCAATTTAATTTTTGTAAATCATATTCTAGTGCTTTAGATTTCCTCATGTAACTGAGAGATTTTTTTTTTTTTCACGTGAGCTGTTGAATCAAACTGTTGAGTCCAGGGCTGCTGGGACCACTGAACTCCATCCTCAAGAGGGGATAGGTGCATTTGTGAGCTGACTTCCCTCGTGTGTTTTGGTGTATTTGGATACTGTTCATGATTATCATGAAAATTGTGGGAACCTGACATGAGTGATTCTGCAGAATATGGACTCTTGTGTGCCCAATGTCGGCCCCAAAGAGAGCAGAGCCCATATTAGAACATGAATATGGTATTATGACCCTTTGACTGGATTTATTTGTTAACTCCCAAATTCAGAGTTTTTCTTTTGTAAATTTTCTTTTCATGTCCTTGCTTATTACAGTGCACTTGTGTCTTCATATTGATTTTTAAGGACTCTCCAGAACAAGTTGATGAACAACATTACTTTACTGAGTGGAGAATTGTTTTTTGTTAAATGTTTATTTATTGCTCAGAAACAGAGAAAGAGAGAGAGATTGGGAGAGAGAGAGGGAGACCAGGGGACGGGCAGAGAGAGGGAGACACAGAGTCCAAAGCAGGCTCCATGCTCTGAGCTGTCAGCACAGAGCCCAACACAGGACTTGAACTCACGAACCATGAGATCATGACCTGAGGCGAAGTCGGGCACTTAACCAACTGAGCCACCCAGGTGCCCCAGAACTTCATCGTCATTTAAAACTTCTGATAATCAAAAGATATCATTAGGAAAACAAATAGATGAGGCACAGTCTGGGAAAAGATTTGCATTATGTATGTCTGACCAAAAGACTCTTACCCAAAATATAGAAAGATATCTTATAATAGGCAATAAAAGTATGAACAGCCCAGTTAAAGATTTGAAGACCGTTCACAAAGGAAAATATAAAAGCCGTTAATATTACTTGTTATTAATGAAATGTATATTAAATTATGATCTGCATTTCATAACCACTAAAGTAATTATAATGACTGATGATAGCAAATTGGTAAAAAAACAATAGGGATTTGCACACATGGTTAGTGGGAGTGTAAAGATTTAAATCCTTTGTAAATCTTTGACAATTTCTCAAAATTTAAAGCATGTTACTTCTGGGGCGCCTGGGTGGGTCAGTCAGTTTTAAGCCTTTGACTTCAGCTCAGGTCATGATCTCATGGTGATTTCTAGCCCAGCATCGGGCTCTGTGCTGACGGCTCAGAGCCTCGAGCCTGCTTCAGATTCTGTGTCTCTCTCCCTCTCTGTCCTTCTCCTGTTCATACTCTGTCTCTCTCTCAAAAGTAAATATTAAAATTTTTTTGTCTTTATTTTATTTTGAGAGACAGAGATAGAGAGTGAGTGCGGGAGGGGCCGAAAGAGAGGGAGACACAGAACCTAAAGCAAGCTCCAGACTCTGAGCTGTCAGCTCAAAGTCTGATGTGGGGCTTGAACCCACGGACTGTGAGATCATGACTTGAGCTGAAGTCGGCCACCTAACTGACTGAGCCACCCAGACACCCTTAAAAAATTTTTTTAATTAAAAAAAAAATAATGTTACTTCTACTTTTTGTATGGCCAGCTAAGCCCCTACAAGACCAAGTCTTTTATAAATAGCAAGTATTAATTCTGGACAAATGATAAAATACACAACTACCTGAAAGCACTGGAGATGAATAAAAGCTCAGATTCTGTGGATTCAATACTTGGAGGATAAAAATGGTGTGAGGAAAAGTTATATTTTGTGGGGGAGGCAGTACTTTCTACGTCTGGGAAAATCTTACAGTAAGGATCACCTGGAATGGCTAAAATTCCAACAGTCTCTCTACCTAAAGAACCAAAGAGCAGAAACTGAGGTAACCAGAGCCTCTGAAAAGTGAGGAGGGATCCCGGAAAGGAAACAGGTAGAGATAGCGAGCATCAACTTCTCCATATACGCTTCTGCCAAAACTTTGGCTAACTTCTTTCTGTAAATTAGTTTTTTATTTTTATTTATTTACCTATTTATTTATTTATTAGTGTTTTTTTTTATTTTTAGAGAAAGAGCATGAGCAGTGGGGAGGGGAGGAGAGAGAGAGAGAGAGAGAGAGAGGGAGAATCTCGGGCGGACTCCATGCTCAGCATGGAGCCCAATGTGGGGCTGGACATGGAGCTCCACATGGTGCTTGCTGCCAGGATCAATGTGGGACTTGATCCCATGATCCTGGGATCATGACCTGAGACAAAATCAAGAGTCAGACTCTCGACTGACTGAGCCACCCAGGTGCCCCAGCTTTGGTTAACTTCTGAACTGTTTATGTCTGAGGCGAACCCTAAGCACCCCAACTAAAGGTATAAGAACTGAACTGAGATTTGAGTTGCTACTCAAGAGGCCATTTGCACGAGTCCAACCAAGTTAATTATGAATAAAATAAACAAACAAGACAGTTAATCAACATTATCAGGAGGAATATTATAGAATCCAAGGTCACCATAACATTACATTCACAATAATCAAGCTACTATCCAAAAGTACTCAGGATACAAAGAATCAAGAAATATGACTCATTCTCAGTGTAAAAGAATAGTTAGGAGATCAACCCTAAGATGACCCAGATACTAGAATTAGGACACCAGGATTTTAAAGCAGATGTTATAACTACACTCAACGCCATAAAGGAAAATATGGTGACAACACACCAAAAGATGAGAAATTTCAGGGGAAAAATAGATAATATAACAAAGAACCAAATTGCGAAAATTAAGCAAAATGCTACCCTCTTTACTATCAATTCCACTCTTAGAGGTTTATCCAAGGTAAATAAAAACTTCCATATTTACGGGACAATTTTCACAGATGCCTTATTGATAATAGCTCAAAACTGGAAAAATTCAGAATGTCCATATCATAGGACAGTGAATAAACAAATTGGGGTGTAGTTGTATTTATAAAATGTACTGCCGCTCAGCAATTAAAAATTAATGAACTATTATTTCTTAAAAAAAAAAACAGGGCTAAGTCTCAAAGGTGTTACTTTGAGCTAGAGAAACCAGACATATGATGATCACATATCTCTGACATCTAAGAATAGGAAAAGCTAATCTGTGGTGATGTGTTGAACAATGTTCATCAGGTTAGGAAAATGTTAACATCTTCTTTATATTGATTTAAAAACTCATCCAATACAACATCTGTACGTTTCACTATATGTTACTGTAACTGAAAAGGTTCTAGAATCCTAGGAAATGACAGCTTGTTTTGTTTTGTTTTTTGTTTGTTTCTTATTCACATGGACCAACTTCAAGCCTCTTCCATTCAAAACAGAATAGTAGATGGGGCCTGCCTGGCTCAGTGAGTTTAGCATCTGACTCTTGATTTCAGCTCATGTCATGACCCTAGGATGGTGGGATCAAACCCCACATTGGGCTCTGGGCTGAGCATGGGGCCTCCTTGAGATTCTCTCTCTCTCCCTCCGCCCCTCTCCTCCACTCTCACTGTCTCTCTCTCTCTCTCTTTCTAAAAAAAAAAAAAGGTAGTAGAATGGTTTTCCAGAATGCTCCCTGCTTGCTTACTACACATTGCAGTGTTCTCTTGGGAATCACAGGAGGGGTTTTTTCTCAGATTCTTTGCTCTTCCTTAGCTTTGGTTCAAATTTTATTGTATTTGGCAGAATTTCCTTATGGCATGTGGGTACCACCTTACCTTCCTTCTTCCCCATCAGTTTCCTCCTTTTTTTTTTTTATCCTCTTTGTCAAGAAAAGTTTCTTCACTTATATTATCTGCTGGATTTTGCACCCCTGTTTTCCTTAAGCCATTTAGGTCAACTTTTCGGAGTGTCTGGCCCTTGCTCATTTTTGTGACAACAGTCTTCATTTCTTGCTCCGGTGAGAAATGTTCACCTGTTCCTGTCCCCACACTGTTAACTACGTGGATAAAGGATTTCTTTAGAGATGCCTGTACATACCAGTGACCATTCTATTTGACACCTATGACAGTCTTAAAGTATTTGTTTGGAGAAGCATGTGACAAATAGAGTAAATAGCAGAGGATTAAGAGGAAAGTAATGTACAGATAATTAAGTGACTCTGAGAACTGATTTATGAAAAAACATTGGTGATATGAAGACAAATCACATTTCTTTCCTGAACACCAAGTGAACACAGGAACTGATAAGGCAATAGCTACTAATAGAACAAACAGCCAAAGAAGAAAGACATTTGGGCGTGGTGTTTAAAGTGTGGTTCCTGGGGCGCCTGGGTGGCTCAGTCGGTTAAGCCTCCGGCTTCGGCTCAGGTCAGATCTCATGTTCGTGGGTTCGAGCCCCGTGTCAGGCTCTGTGCTAACAGCTAGCTCAGAGCCTGGAGCCTGCTTCCAGTTCTGTGTCTCCTTCTCTCTCTGCCCCTCCCCCTCTCATGCTCTGTCTCTCTCTGTATTAAAAATAAATAAAACATTAAAAAAAAGTGTGGTTCCAAGTTTTCTGAAGGAATTTAATAAAGGAACATGTAGGCTGAATATCAAGAGAACATGGATGGATCTTGAAAGCATTATGTTAAGTGAAAGAAGTCAGCAGAGAAAGACAAATATTGCATGAACCCCTCCCCCCCCAAAAAAACTCCAAAACAACAAGAACAAAACAAAACACAAAAACCCTACAGAAAAAAGACATTAGAATGTGGTTACCAGGGGAAGGGGGGGGGGGGGGAACTGGAAAGAGGGAGCCAGAGGTACAAACCTCCAGTTATAAGAGAAATCTGTACTAGAGACAGAATCTCTAACACAATGACTATAGCTAATACTCCAGTATGATCGACAAGAAAGGTGCTGGGAGAGTAAATCGTAAGGGTTCTCATCACAAGGAGAACTTGTTTCCTTTGTTCTCTTTTTTCTTTTTATTGTGTCTTTATGAGAAGATGGATGTTAGCAGAACCTCTGGTAGTAAACATGTCACAATTCTGTGTAGAGCAGCCATCACACTGGATGCCTTAAACTTATACAGTGACAAAGGGCAATTATTTTTCAATAAATCTGGAAACATTTTATTTTTCTAGTTTTTAACGCTCACTTATTTTTGAGAAAGAGAGCATGAGTGGGAGAGGGACAGAGAAAGAAGGGAGACTGAGGATCCAAAGTAGACTCCACACTGATAGCAACAACCCTGATGTGGGGCTCAAACTCACAAGCCGAAAGATCACGACCTGAGCCAAAGTTGGACTCTCTACAGACTGAGCCACCCAGGCGCCCCAAAAGCATTTTAAATAAAAATAATAAGATAAAAGTCTGAACTTCTAAATTGACAGGGATGTGGGAAAACAAAAGTCCTGATGTCTTGCCGATGGGAGTTCTTCATACATTCGTAAAACCGCATTGAAGAGCAATTTGGCCGCATCTGTGAAGTCTAAAGCTGTATAATCCCTAGGACTTCGTAATTTTACTACCTGAGAAACTCCAGAGCCAACGCATGTGGAGATATATATGAAAGAATATTCATGGCAGTGTTGTCTGTTAAAGCAAAAAAAAAAAAAAAGAAAAAGACTTCAATATTTTTTATCAATCAAAGGATTGATAAATTGTGCTCTATCCACAGAATAACTTCAAGCAGATGAGATGAATGAACCAGATCTTCATGGAGCAACCTGATTCAGTCCTCTGAGCACAGTCTGAGATGAAGAAACCAGTTTGCGGGAGAAGAAATACAAGATGACATTTCCGTAGTTATGTAAAATCCGCACACACCAGAGTAGACATTATCAATGGAGATTTACATGGACAGTCACATGAATGGGAAAAGAGTAGTGATGTCCAGCCAAGGAGGGATGGGAGATGACACAGGAGAGAAGTATATGAGGCTCCAACTGTATTTATAACACTGCATTTCTTTTTTTTTAAGTTTATTCATTTATTTTGAGAGAAAGAGAGTGAGCAGGAGAGGGGCAGAGAGAGAGGGAGAGAGAGAATCCCAAGCAGGCTCCACGCTGTCAGCACAGAACCCCACACAGAGCCGAATCTCACATACTGTGAGATCATGACCTGAGCCAAGGTCAAGACCTGGGCACTTAACTGCTTAACCAACTGAGCCACCCAGTGCCCTATGACATTGTATTTTTCTTAAAAACAATAACGTAAAATAAGTGTGACAAAACGTTGGCACTTACTAACTTTGGGTTTTGGGTATGTATGTGTTTGTTTTTTGTATTGCATAATAAAAAATATATTTGCCAAAAAATAGGGGCACCTGGGTGACTCAGTCGGTTGAGCATCTGACTTTGGCTCAGGTCATGATCTCACAGTTCATGAGTTCAAGCCCTGTATCAGGCTCTGTGCTGATAGCTCTGAGCCCGGACCCTGGAGCCTGCTTCAGATTCTGGGTCTCCTTCTCTCTCTGCCCCTCCCTTGCTCTCACTCTCTCTCTCTCACAAATAAACATTAAAAAATTAAAAAAAAATTTAATGCTTATTTATTTTTGAGACAGGGAGAGACAGAGTGCAAACAGGGCAGGGGCAGAGAGAGAGGGAGACACAGAATCTGAAACAGGCTGCAGGCTCTGAGCTGTCAGCACAGACCTGATGCGGCTTGAACCCACAAACTGCAAGATCATGACCAGCTGAAGTCGGATGTTTAATCAACTGAGCCACCCAGGCGTACCCCCCCAATTACATATATATGTATTTGCCAAAAAATAAATGGTATCATTATTTTCCTTTTTCCCCTGAAGCACATCAATTTAATAATACTCATGGCTTCACAAATCAAAGAAAGAAGTTTCTTTCTTCTATTAGGGACAGCTGATGGTCAACTCTCTTCAGGAATTTAATAAACCATGTATTTAATCCCAATCAATATGAAAATATGATGCCAAAAAATGCTACTACATATATAATATATATTTAATATATATTATGCTATAATTTTATATATATGTATGTTTATTGATTTGAGTAACTGCTGTACCTAACATGAGGCTCGAACTCACAACCTCGAGATCAAGAGTCACACGCTCTCCCTGACAGAGCCAGCCAAGCACCCTGAGAAAAGTCTTTAGTTATGGTACCTTCCAAGGCTCAAAGTAGAAAGACACCCTCAAAACAGATTTCTCTTCTAGATTTTGTTTCTAATCACTACTTTCTGATCAGATTTTAACAGGTTACCTCTTCATGTTTTCCTTGTCCTTTCTGAAAAATGCTTCCACCCAATAGAAAAGGGTTTTCATCCGGCTTAGTCACAGGAATCCTACAACAATCTGAAGTTGCCTTATATGGACACATAAACTGTATCTTAAACAGATTTTGATGTCTAGCATTGAAAATATCTTGTCCATTTATTTTTTTGTAACAAATTTTTTTTTTTGAGAGAAAGAAAGAGAGAGAGACAGTGTGAGCCGGGGAGGGTCAGAGAGAGAGAGAGAGACACAGAATCTGAAGCAGGCTCCAGGCTCTGAGCTGTCAGCACAGAGCCCGACAAGGGGCTCGAACCCACAAACTGTGAGATCATGACCTGAGCCGAAGCCAGATGCTTAACCAACTGAGCCACTCAGGCTCCCCTATCTTTTCCATTTAAAGCACAGTAATGCTTATTAGAGAAATTTGGAAAACACAGAAAAGGTGGCCAAAAATCTCCTCCAGGAAGAGATATTTACTGTTGATACTTTTGGCGCATTTTCTTTATGCACTTTTCCAGTATAACTTACATCATTGGATAGATGTCTCAATTACACCAGTAATTTTATTTAATTTTATTTGAAGTTTATTTACTTATTTTGAGAGAGAGAGCACAAGGGGGGAGGGGCAGAGAGAGAGGGGGAGAGAGAGAGAATCCCAAGCAGGCTCCGTGACTCCAGGACAGAGCCTGGTGTGGGGGTTAAAATCACGAACTGTGAGATCATGACCTGGACCAAAATCTAGAGTCAGACATAACTGACTGAGCCACCCAGGCACCGCTGTACCAGTAATTTAAAAATGATATTTCCCTTTATAAAAGTAATACAAGCTAGCTGTCAAAATATGAAAAGAGAAAAACACAAAGAAAAAAGTGATCACTCATACATCTATTAAACAGATAATCACCTAACTAAAATTTCTGTCATGGTTATGTCTAGTTTTCTTTTGTTTTGTTTTTTGTTTGTTTGCCAAGTGTGGAAAGGTGTGTGTTGGTGCCCGTTTGTGTATTTTTCTGCTAGTTGAGATCATGTTTTATACACTAGTTTCCATGCATAGATCACAGGAACGGTTAACTTTCCCTAGACAGAAGACATGTAAAGAACATTTTAGTAACAGATAGTATCTGCCTTTGGGAGATTTATGACTCACTCTTAATTTTTAAAAATCTCAATGTCTCACCACTCCATATGGGCTCCTGTGATTAACTGCTTTTAATTAAAAATTAATACTGCATTTAGAAAAAAATAACCAAATACCCAAGTTCTACAAATGAAAGTCATTCTCTCATATAGGAGTTTCCTTAGTCCTTTCCCCCGAAGGAACTACTGTGGACAGACCGCTCAGCTACCTAGAAAAATCCTTTGCACGCAGCAGAATACAGATACATTATCACCCACACGCTCTATGGATGCATGTGGTGGTTTTTAATAATACCCATACTATTATCCATTCTTTACAAATGGGACTATACTGTATACACTGTGCTATGTCTTGACATTTAGTTACTGTTTAAGCATTCGGAGGATTTTTTTTTTACTATGTGAGTTCATAAATATCAAAATATCTTCCCCTTCGGTCCGATCACTGCATACATTCATAGCATTTATTTGCCCAATCCCATAATAATGGACACACAGGTTGTCTCCTAGATTTTGCCATGACAAGCAATATGGCGATGAACATTTTAGCATATGTGTCTTTGAAACCATGTGGAGACCAAATGGTGAGTTGTAGAAGTTCTGGGTCAACGAGCAAGTCCATTTTAAATGTATGTCTGTTGCCACATCCTTCTCCAAACTGATTACAATTTATTGGTGACAGTGTACCAGTCGTGTGAGAGAGGACATGTCTTTACGCCAGCTCATACACTCTGCATTCAGACACTTTACATATATTTGCCAACATCGTAGATGTAAAACAGTTTCTCATTTCTTAAACTGTTAATTTTAAGATTATGTTTCATTAAAAATTTTCTTTTCATCTGTCTACCAGCAATCTGTCATTCTTTCCTTGCGAATTTCCAGTTTATATTTGCTTTTAATTTTTTTCTCTTGGGAAGCGAATAATTTTTCTTTGTTTTGTAAAAATTCTTTTTTTTAATGTTTTTTATTTATTTTTGAGAGACAGAGAGAGACAGCGCAAGCAGGGGAGGGTCAGAGAGAAAGGGAGACACAGAATCCAAAGCAGGCTCCAGGCTCTGAGCTGTCAGCACAGAGCCCGACGCGGGGCTTGAACCCACGAACTGCGAGATCATGACCTGAGCTGAAGCCGGACACTTAACTGACTGAGCCACCCAGGTCCTCCTCCTTCAACTTGTTATTGGTAATGCATTTTCCAGTTCTCACTATTTATAGGTCTAGTTTAATTTAATTGCTGTAGAATATTCCATTATCTGAAAAAAAGCTCATTTATGTCTTTTTTTTAATGTTTACTTAGTTTTTGAGAGAGAGAGACACACAGAGTGTGAGCAGGGAGGGGCAGAGAGAGGGGGAGACACAGAATCTGAAGCAGGCTCCAGGCTCTGAGCTGTCAACAGAGAGCCTGATGCGGGGCTCAAACCCACAAACTGTGAGATCATGACCTGAGCTGAAGTCAGTGGCTTAACCAACTGAGCCACCCAGGTGCCCCAATATTTATGTCTTTATTGAGGCAGTTTTCCTCCCAGTCCTCCTCCTCTTCCCCTTCCTTCCCCTCTGCCTTCCCTTCCTCCCCGTGGACCTCTTCCTCATCCTCCTCCTCCCCTTCCTTCCTCCTCCTCCTTTGCCCCTTTCTCCCCCTCCTCCCCCACCCCCTCCTCCTCCATGCTCTTGCTGAGACAAAATGCTTGTATGAACATTCTTGCACATGTGTCTCCTGCACGTATGTTAGAGATTCCACACAACAGGCAGCTTCAAGTGAAATTTCAGGGTTCTAGGACGTGCACATTTGTAAACATCTTCTGTCATCTAAGCTGGTTTTACCAGTGTACACTCCTGCCACAACATACAAAACTGTACATCCTAGCTTTTGTTTTTATTGATGCTCTTTGCTGGTTTTTTTTGCTTGTTTGTTTCTTTTTCATTAATTTAAAGTCCCTTTATTATTTCACTTATCCTCCTTTTGGGGGTTTGCTTTGGTTTTTTGTTTGTTTGATTCTCCTGAGGGGACTCAAGCTGTATACTTTGCTCATCAAATTTCCATCTATTTTCTAAGCCTTAAAAGCTGTGAAATGCCCTTTGAAGTATCTCCTTAGCTACCTTCCTCAGTTTATCTAGATAGTGTTGCCCTTGTTCTTCAAATCTCAATATATGGGCTAATTTTGATTTTTCTCCAGATTTCTTCTTTGACCCCTCAATTTTAAGATACCCAAACATTGATGGCTGGTTATCCTTTTATTGTTCACCTCAAGTTTTGTTAAATAAGAGTCAGAAACTACATTTTCTTAGTATTTTTTTACTTTATATGGTTAAATTAACTTTCAAAATGATGAAAAGTTAAGAAAATATGTCTCTTATATTTACCTTTATTTTTAATGTTTCCAACAGCCTTCATTTCCTGGTATGGATCTAAATTTGCATCTATCTGACCCCCTTTTGTCTGAAGAACTTTTCTTTCTTTCTTTCTTTCTTTTTTTAATTTTTACTATTTCTTGTGCTATAATAAATGTCCTTAGGTTCTGGTTTTTTGAAAACAAAAATCCTGATTTCACTTTTATTGTTTGCATGAGAGTTTTGCTGGGTATGGAATTTGGGATTCATTTTCTTCCTTTCAGGACCTTCAACACTCTGCCTTGCTGTCCCCTTGTTGACAGCATTTCAGATGCAGGGCTGTGGCCATTTCTATCTTCATTCCTCTGTATGCCATTCTTACCCCCTCTAGTTATGTTCTCATCTTTAGTTTTCAGCACTTTGAGTATAATGTGCCTAGTTATGTTTTTCTTTGTATTTATCTTGCTTGGTATTTTTTGAGTTTTTTTAAGAAATTTTAGTTTTAAAAATTCCTGTTTTCTTTTCAAACATTTTAGCCCATTCCCTCTCTCTTTCCCTTCTAGGATATCAACCACACATTAATTGTATCCTAACATTTTTGTTGGGCAGGCTGATTTTTAGTTTTCACTTGTATATGCCTGAATACAGTTTTTTTGTGGACCATTACT
Organism: Suricata suricatta; assembly: GCF_006229205.1. Classification (NCBI taxonomy): domain Eukaryota; kingdom Metazoa; phylum Chordata; class Mammalia; order Carnivora; family Herpestidae; genus Suricata; species Suricata suricatta. The sequence continues at coordinate 7,813,256 of NC_043716.1, forward strand.
CAAGGAAGCATTAGAGAGAACTAGAGAGTAAGATGTTAAAACAAGTTGTTTAATTTTTGCTGTTTCCTCAGGAATAATTTTCCTCACTGAGATAGCCAACCTCCAAGATGGTTCCCAAGTATACCCACCACCCAGTATTCAAGACCTTGGGTGGTACTTTCTTGTACAGAGTAAGACTGACATATGTAACCAATTGGATATTGCAGAAAAAAAACAGAGTGTGAGTTAGACAAACGGTGCTGCATCTTCTGTCTTGAATTGCTTGTTCTGGGGGAATCCAGATCACATGAGGACAACCAAGCAGCCCAGACAGAGGACCATGTGGGAAGGAACTGATAGCTCCTGCCGACAGCCATGTGAAGAAGTCATCTGGGATCTCCAGCCCCAGTCAAGCCTTCGGTTGGCTGTGGCTCTGACTGTCAACTTGACTGCAGCTTCACAAGCAACCCTAAACCAAAACCACTCAGCAAAGCTCTTCCTGGATTCCTGACCCACAGATGCTATATGAGAAAACAGATGTTTGTCATTTTCTTAATCCATTAAGTTCTTGGAGTGTTTTTCAGCAACAGATAAGAGGATGGATGTCCCTGGCTAATGGACTGTCTCTGTAGCTTCAGGGAAGCCCTAGGTCTCAGAATATGGGTCTTCTTCTACATAGCTGGCCAAATTGAACAGCTATGGGTAGGATTGCTACTTAGGATGAGGAATGTTACGTGTAAACATGATTGGGCCACAGGATGCCAATATATCTGGTTAAATGATTCTGGATGTGTCCCTGGAAGTTTCTGGGTGAGGTGAATATTTGAATTGGTAGACTGAATCAAAAAAGTGACCTTCCCCAATGCAGATGGGTGTTACCCAATCTTTTGAAGGAAGAGAAAATTTGCTCTCTGCCAGTCTTCAAGTTGGGATATCCAATTCCGCCTGCCTTTGGACTTGGACTCAGACTGAAACTAATCCCATCAGCTCCCCTAGGTCTCCAATGTGTTGACTGTAGATCTTGGGACTTCTTAGCCTCCATAATCACATGAGCCAATTCCTAATAATCATTCAATCAATCAGTCAATCAATCAATCAATCCTAGTGGCTCTATTTGTCTGGAGAAACTTGCCAAATCCACTACTCTTACCAAGAGAGTGTTTGGACATTTTCTCATGTAGTCCCTTCTCTTCTGCCTCTTCCCGGTGGCCAACAGGATTTAAAGAAGAAGCCCTGTATGTAGTCCACGCCCTCCAATCATAACATTTTAAACCATGAGTCATTCTCTGTTGTGTCTTCCAGTCCCAGGGCCCCTAACATTCCTTTTCCCAGAGTGTCCAATGCCACCACCTTCCAGATAGTACTTAACAGCTCTGTTGCTTAAGGAGGTAAAGGCTGTGTACTCAGTATGGACTGGTTTAGAGAAAACCCCTAGAGAAGGAAGGGATGATTGCCATAGTCTTTTATGCATATGCTCACAGTAATAAAAATGACTATTTATCAAATGAACAACACAACAACTGAATTGCTTAAGAGATGATGAAGGTCATGTTGAGAAGGTTATGGTTGTTAATAAATACTGAGTTACTTAACCGACTGAGCCACCCAGGTGCCCCTACTGAGTTACTAACAAAGGACCCATGAGTCATGGTGACTTTCCAGGTGTGTGTGTGTGTCTTTCTCAAGAGAGTCTATGCCCGTGGTTAGATGGTAAAGCTCTTTCAGGTTAATGTGATACATGGAGTTTCTTACAGTCTGCTTGTGAAAGCCACATTTGGCATGGGCAGCCCCCTGGCTTGGGGCATCCCACTCAGAGCAGGCTCAGGGCACACCCACCACCACTTGCTCATGACGTGAGCTTGCGGGACCGGCCTCCAGGGGTTCACATCAGACCTCCTCCTTCAGGGTGAGCTTCATGCAGACCTACTGGCAAACCCTCCCATCAGCCCTGTTGACTGGTTATGAGCATGCCTGTTTACACAAGGAGGCTTGAAGAGAGAAAGTGACTCCCTTAAGCCGCATGATTGGTAAGTGCTGGAACGAATATGTAAACCCTAGTCTCTTGACGCTGGAAACCACAAACTTTCCAGTAAAATACGTTACCCATAATTTAAGTTGCACTGATTGCTACTCCTCTGTGTGGAATATGTGAGTAGCACAGATTGTCTGCGAACTTCAGAGTCAGCACACTCCTGAGGGATACCCTTAAGTAGAAATTAAATGACCTGAAAAAAAATCGCTCTTGCCCTGGAATCTTCACAGATGAAAGCCCTTCCCTGACCCATGAATCTGACCCTGACAGACCATGATGCTGGTTGTCCTCAGGCCAGGGCTGGGCTGAAAATTAGTCCCCAGAACTCACTCCCAGCCACAGTCCTTGTCCGCGTCCAGAAGCACACGGCTTATTCAGAAATTAGGTCCGGCCATACTGTGTGTCCTGAGTCAGAACTATTTGGCTACATCTTGTAAGCCCATTGCCACAGAGGCTGAGTCTGGAAGGAGACTCAATATACCTGGGATAGCAGCTAAGTGCCAAGAGGAAGAATTTGCCCCTCCACTTCAGAACAGTGGTTCTCAAAGTGTGGTCCCTGGCCTGGCTGCATCAGTATCACCTGGGAGCTTCTCAGAAATTTAAAATTTTTTAAATATTTTTTAATGTTTTATTTATTTTTGAGAGAGAGTGAGACAGTGTGAGCAGGGAAGGGTCAGAGAGAGAGGGAGACAGAATCTGAAGACAGGCTCCAGGCTCTGAGCTGTTAGCACAGAGCCTGACACGGGGCTCAAACCTACAAACCACGAGATCATGACCTGAGCTGAAGCTGGACGCTCAACTGACTGAGTCACCCAGGTGTCCCTAAGAAATTTAAATTCTTGGGCCCCAACCTAGATCTGCTGATTAGGAATTCTGGAAATTCTAGTTATAAAATAAAGGTCATGGGGCTGTAGTGTATAACATGGTGACTGGAGTTAATAATACTGTGTTGTGTACTTGAAAGATCTCAAAAGTTCTCATCACAAGAAATAACCAGACTTATTATGGTGGCCATTTCGCAATACATACAAATATCAAATCACTATGCTATATTCCTGTGTTATACATCAACTCTATCTCAACTTAATAAAAGAGAAAAAGGGGCTCCTGGGTGGCTCACTTGGTTAAGTGCCAGACTCTGGCTCAAGTCATGATCTCATGGTTTGTGGGTTTGAGCCCACATCAGGGTCTGTGCTGACAGCTCAGAGCCTGGAGTCTGCTATGGATTCTGTGTCTCCCTCTCTCTTTGCCCCTGCCCTGCTTGTGCTCTGTCTGTCTCTCTCTCTCTCAAAAATAAACATTTTTTAAAAGTTAAAAAAAAAAAAGAGGGGCACCTGGGTGGCTCAGTTAAGTGTTCGACTCTTGATCTCAGCTCAGGTCATGATCTCATGGGTTCATGAGTTCAAGCCCTACATCAGGCTACACACCATCAGTGGGGAGCCTCCTTGGGATTCCCTCTCTCCTTTTCCTGCTCTCTTTCATAATAAATAAACTTAAAAAATAAATCAAAATCTTAAAAAAGAAAGAAAAAGAAATGGGGAGGAGAGAACCCAGATATCTGAGTTTTAATAAGTTTGCCTGTTGAGTCTGACACCATCCTCAAGTTGGAGAATTTCTGTCTTTGAATATATTTGTAATAGCACCCGGCTGCTCAAATGGAACAGTCAGGAGGTATGGCTGGTCATGTTCAACTCTTCTCTATTTTACAAAAAAAAACAAAAACAAAAACAAAAAAAACACTATACAAACGTCTAGTCTTGTGAAGCATCCTCCCTGGACACAAGTCAACACCACACCCATTGCTTTCATTTTCTCTCTTCTTCTTCTCCTTCTCCTTCTTCTTCTTCTTCTTCTTCTTCTTCTTCTTCTTCTTCTTCTTCTTCTTCTTCTTCTTCTTCTTCTCTTTTTTAAATTAACGTTCACTCATCCAAAGGAAGGGAAATGGACTCACACTGACAGGCCACCTTAACCCAATGTCAGTTTCTTGAGAGGTGAGCAGTTTTTTCACAATGTCCAGTCACCCAAAGATGGAAAAACCACTGCTCCATCTGGTTTTCAAAAATCACTGGAAGGGGCTGAGAAGTTGTCACCCATTGCCTTCTGGGCCACAGAGGCAGACACACAAATGAGTGGTAGGAGTGATGCCGGGGTCTATTCTGCCAGGGACCCGGCCCCATGAGATTGGTCCCTTCCCTAGTTCAACAGCCTCCAGAGAGAGCCAACCTGTAAGACACCCACACAGCTCCCCCCATGGGAGAAGCAAAAACGAGAAGAGTCCGCCTGGGTCTTGTCACCGTTGGAGCTGACAGCTTTATGTCCTCAGTGCCAGCGGGAGCTGGAAGGAGGTGCCTCGAGACTGGATCTGTGTGACAGGAAGGGAAGATGGATATTTTTATAGAGGAAGAAATACCCTGAACAAGGGAAATTAGATGGAAAGACCATAAAGGTCTCAGGTTGGCCAAACCAATTAGTAGATGTTTACAGAAGATGACCCTGGAGGTCAGATAGGATTTGCTTTGATGTCAGTTCCCTAGAGTTTGAAAAATGGATTAGCATCCTCCACACCATAGTGGGGTGGAAAGAGACCCAAGGCTCCCTCCTACTTCAGCTTCTGGCCAGATGTGCACCCTCAGGCACATCTCTTTCCTCATAGGTGCAAAGAGGGGATTAGATGAGCTCACCCTTAAAGGGCCCCGCCAGCACTGGCATGCCTGGAAATCCTCTTTGACTTTTGGAAATCTGGGGGGAAGGTTTCATTGCTCTATCATTTATAATTTGTCTCCATTGGGATTTTGTAGGCAGTCTATGAACTTCTTTGAGGAGTTTGGGGGGAGAAAGAGTTTCTCATCTCTTTTGTTCTAGCCTACCTAGGCCACTTTGAAACAGGGAATCATTTACATCTAAATGAAAACAAACTCCAGGAAATACCCTCCATGGGGGGAGGGGGGGAGGGTGTTTTCAGCAGTGTGATGAGGTTTGCCTTCACAAGAGCTACTGTCTCAAAAGCTGACATCCAGAAGCTGTAGCGTGTTCTCACGGATGCTCTTACTAAAGATGTTTGGAAGATGTTTCTGGACATCCAGGGAGATTTAAAAAAAAAAGGATCCTTGAGGGAGCAGAGAAGGACAGAGAATTGCATTTCACATCCCACTGGAACCAAGAGGAGTCCAGGCAAATCAACAGAGTAAGAACAAGAGAGAAAATGTCAACTTGCCCAAAGCGACACAGGTAGAGCTGGGGGGTCTGACCCTAAGCCTGCCCAAAGAGAGAGGATGAGAATCTTGTTGCCGCTCTCTTGACTGTGGTTGAAACTGACAGCTCTCATTAACTGAGTGACTCCCGTGTCCCAGCCACCATGCCTTCAGTGATAGAATTTATTTCAATGAATGCTGCCAACACTTATGGAGGGAGATTCTCAATGCTGGTGATTAACAAGAAGTTCTACACATATATTTATATATAAATATAAGCTCCTTCTTGTAGCTTTGTCATTTCTGCCATTCTCCATGGAAGATACTCCTACCGTGGCCAAGGTCAAGCTATCAACGTTCTCTCACCAAACGCGGAGTTGGGAGAAGACGTAGAGGCTATCGTGGGCAGGTGCAAGCTGGCTCCAGCACGCCTCTCGTTCTCATCCTCCCTCGTTGTAGAGCTGAAGACTCAGAGACCACAACGTGGTCAAGACACACAGCATGTAAGTGCTGGCAGTAGTCGGACTCCAAAACTTGGGCTCTTGGCCTTGATGTTTCACCGACGTTTGGGAAATTGCCTAACATATACCTTCACTCACTTGACTGCAAACCTCCCTTCTAATCCTGGGCTTGACCATTCACTTGACTATCATGTTTCTACAGACCCTGGGTACCCACTCTCTTCCAACCTCCTGCCCTCACTCCATTTTCCACAACTGTCTCAGGACTCAGGCTCAGGAAATGTTCAGAACACGGTAAAACCATCTCCAGGACCTTTTCCCAAGCAGCAAAGGTTCAATTTTCCTTCGTGGTTTTTTAATCAAGGAGTCAAAGGCCATTTGATTAATTTCACATGTGGCGAGGGACGGTGACACAGAGGCATCGGTGTGGCACTGGAAGCTTGCAGCTAGCTCAGAGACTTTTTCTCGTCCTCATTCTGGACCCGCAGTTGATAGATGTTTTAAGCAGAGTCACAGCCATCTGTCCTGTGGAGCTGCGTCTGTCTCATGAAACATTGAAGATGTGCTTCTGCTCTGGATGGAAGGTCTTGGTGTAACAAGAACGTGGAAGTGGAACCTCCCTCCTTCAGGGGACAAGCCACATCTCTGAGGAAGGAAGAATACCTGTGTCTACTCACAGGGGAAAAGGGAAAGTAACATTTCTTCTTCTCCCCAGGTTTTCAGTGGATCCCTATGAAAGGGGCTTGAAACCAGAAGACCCTGTACAAATGCACAATGGTATCTTTCATCACAGAGGATTGGCTAGAGGATTGGGTAGTTTTGTCAAAACACACAAAATCCTTCGGAAACCATGAAACTAAACTTGTATGTATGTAATTCTTCTTCAAATGCCAAAGAGATCGGTCTCTTTCTTCTTTGTATATGTTTGATTTATTTTGATATGGAGTGGGAGAGCACAAGCTGAGGACAGGCAGAGAGAGAGAAAGCGAGAGGGAGAGAGAGATTCAAGCAGGCTCCGATGTGTCAGTGCAGAGCCCGACCGTGGGTTCAATCTCAAGGACCCTGAGAGCATGACCTGAGTGGAAATCAAGAGTCTGACTCTTAACGACTGAGCCACCCAGGTGCCAGGAGATCAGTTTCTTGATGTGTGGAAAGGATCTTTCATATTTAAATGTCTACACTTAGGGCACACGAGTGGCTCAGTTGAGTGTCTGACTTAGGCTCAGGCCATGATCTCAGGGTTCGTGAGTTCAAGCCCTGCTGATATTTCAGAGCCTGGAGCCTGCTTTGGATTCTGTCTCCCTCTTCTCTCTGCCTCTACCCTGCTTGCACCCTGTCTTTCTCTCTCTCTCTCTCTCTCTCTCTCTCAAAAACAAACATCAAAAAAAAAAATAAGGACACCTAGGTAGTTCAGTAGGTTAAGCTGATGCTTAAATTTAGGTTCAGTTCATGATCTCACAGTTTGTAGGTTTGAGCCCCACATCCAGCTCTGTGCTGACAGCTCAGAGCCTGGAGCCTACTTCAAATTCTGTGTCTCCCCCTCTCTTTGCACCTCCCCTGCTCATGCTCTCTCCCTCAAATAAGTAAACATTAGAAAAAAAATAAAAAAATTAAAAAAATAAATTTCTAGGCTTTTATATATAGTGTGGACTGAAGAATTGCAAAGAAATCCATATTGGTAAAAGCTACAAAACTCAAAAGTTTTGTGTCAATTTGAATATCATTTGAAATTTCCTATTAACTAATATTTTTCAAAGGAAGAGTCCCTTTTTTTAAATCTCAGAATTCACTAAGATACTAGTATAATAATTACTGCCTTTCATTTTAGGGATATCATAATACCAAAACATTGCAGTAAGCCTTGGATTGTAAATATAAGAATATATCTTAATAGTTATTGTTTCTTGGGGTGCCTGGGTGGCTTAGTTGGTTTGGCCTCCGACGACTGATTTCAGCTCAGGTCATGATCTCATGGTGTGTGGGACTGAGCCCCATGTTGGGCTCTGCTTGGGATTCTCTCTCCTCCTCTCTCTTTGCTCCTTCCTCTTAAAATAAATAAATAACCTTTTTCTTTTTAAAAATTTCTGGGGCACCTGGGTGGCTCAGTCGGTAAAAGCCACCAACTTCAGCTCAGGTCATGATCTCACATTCGTGGGTTCGAGCCCCGCATCGGGCTCTGTGCTGACAGCTAGCTCGGAGCCTGGAGCCTGCTTCCGGTTCTGTGTCTCCCTCTCTCTCTGCCCCTCCCCCTCTCATGGTCTGTCTCTCTCTGTAACAAAAATAAATAAAACATTAAAAAACTTTTTAAAAATTTTTAAAGTTTATTTAAATGAGAGAGAGACAGCACAAGCAGAGGAGGGGCAGAGAGAGGGAGGCACAGAATCAGAAGCAGGCTTCAGGTCTGGAGCTTGAACTCATAGACCATAAGATCATGACCTGAGCTGAAGTCAGATGCTAGACTGAGCCACCCAGGTGGCCCAATAAATAAATAAACTTAAAAAAATAGTTACTGCTTTTTGACATGTCCTTTGAGATTTTTCCTTTAAAAAAAGATTTAATTCACACTGTTTTATGCCTTAGAAAGGAGAAATCATAGTCTTTTTGAAAACATGCTGTTTTCATCATTTTTATGACATATTGTTAGGAAAACATAATTTTCAGAAAAAATATTTTAAAAATATGCCAAACAAATACGTCACTTTTTTTAGCTAGTATTTCTTTTTATTTTTTTAATGTTTATTTATTTTTGAGAGAGAGAGACAGACTGTGAGCAGAGAAAGGTAGAGAGAGGGAGACACAGAATGTGAAGCAGACTCCCTGCTCCAAGCTGTTAGCACAGAGCCCGACGCGGGGCTTGAACTCATGAACCACGAGATCATGACCTGAGCCGAAATCGGACACTTAACTGACTGAGTCACCAGGCAGGCACCCCAGCTATTGAGTATTTCTAAGTGTCTGTTATGTAGGTAAAAGGTAATGATAGGCTATTTCAGATTTCTCACTCTGAACATTATTGAAACAAATTAAAAATAACATGTTGACAAGACACAAATCCCTCAAAACTCATAAAAACAGGGGTACCTGGGTGGTTCAGTAGTTAAACTTCCAATTCTTGATGTCAGCTCAGGTGTTGATGTCAGGGTTGTGAGTTCAAGCCCTGTTCTAGGCTCAACACAGGCATGAGACCTATACACACAGGTGTGCGTGTGTGCATGCACACACACAAAAACAGCTAAAGGGGGGAAAAGGCAGGTAAGTAAAACATTAAAGTTCATAATAGAAAATGCCCAGTTTTATACAGTGTAGCTCCTTTGACTAAAGTTTAAAGAGGCACTGACAATAAATAAACTAGATCTTTCCCAAACAGTCCAATCAAACAAATTATTAACGAAGAGTTTTTATTACAGTTACAATGCTTCTGGTTTACACCACAGCCTTTTGTATTAAAATATTTTTTTGAATGGTGAATGATAAGAATTTGGTGGGAATTGCTATAGGGAGTTTCTTATTTTCATTTACTGGAAAAACAGACCTGTGTACTTTTAGATTTGAAGAAAGTGTCCTAAAACACGCATCTCAAATTTTGGCAGCACCAGAGTCAAACACACACAGCCGGGCCCCATCTAGAAAGTGTTTCTGATTCAGTAGGTCTGGGATAAGGCCCCAAGTGTGTATGTAATGTTGATTTATTTTTGAGAGAGAGCAAGTGAATGGGCAAAGGACAGAGAGAGAGACACAGAATCTAAAGCAAGCTCCAGGCTGTGAGCCATTAGCACAGAGCCTGACACGGGGCTTGAACCAACGAACCCTGAGATCATGACCTGAACTGAAGTGGGACGCTCAGTCAAGTGAGCCACCCCGGCGCCCGTTCCAGCAAGTCCCCAGGAGATACAGATACTGCTGGCTCAGGGGCCACAATTTGACATTTCTGCTCTGGGGTAACTGACTTGAGCCCTTTGTTTTATGGGCTCCCCCAGAGCCTGATCCCCAGTCCAGCCACCATCCTGCTGCTTCTCTGCACGAATTCTCTGGGAGGCTCACAGTCTTTGGAACTTAAGCCTTGCTGACGAAGAGAAGCTTTTCTATCCACTCCGGTGCAAAAGAAAAATATACATTTGCTAATTAGCTGTAATTGGACAGATCTGTGAGCAATAAACTCTGTACTCAGGGATTTGAAGAAATTCTGACATCTTTTTCTCTCTTTCCCTCTCTCCTGACACAGGCAAACTGGAGACAAGAATAAGACGGGAAAGTCGCCCAACGAAAGTCTCCACAGTTAGGATCAGAAAACAAAGTAAACCTCACACCTCATACAGTTTTTAAATCATTCTAAGTAACTAGCAAAAAAATGCCTTAAGGGAATAATACACCTTTTTGATCACGTACATGTTATGCCTTATCATATGTAGAATATATTTACTTATCCGAAGCTTGCATAGTGCTTACCATGTGCTAGGCATTATCCAGAATATTTTATTTATTTATTTTAAATATTATTGGGGTGCCTGGGTGGCTCAGTCGGTTAAGCATCTAACTTCAACTCAGGTCATGATCTCATGGTTCGTGAGTTCAAGACAGTCCTCTGTCTCTGTCTCTCCCTCAAAAATAAATAAAACATTAAAATTTTTAAATTTCATTTATTTTTGAGAGAGCAAGCAGGGCAGAGGCAGAGAGAGGGGGACAAGGGATCCTAAGAGGGCCCTGAGCTGTCAGCACAGAGCCAGATGTGGGGCCCCAGCTCACAATCCATGAGATCATGACGTGAGCCAAAGCCGGACGATTGACTGACTGAGCCGCCCAGGCGCCCCTGTCCAGAGCATTTTACAGAGAAACCCTTAATTCGCATAGTAGCCCTGAGAAGAGGCACTGTTATCTGTCCCATTTTACCAGATGCAGCACAGAGAATTTTAGGAAGTTGCCAGAGCTGGTAAGGGGCAGGCAGGGATTTGAACCCAGGCAGTGTGAGCCCAGCACTTGTGCCCTTAGCCACCTCGCTCTGATTCTCGTCTGTGGGCTCAGGCTAGAACCATCTTGTCCATTAGAAACCTGGTGGTGCCTTGGATGCACCTGGAGGCATTGGAAACGGGCTATTACCTGGACCCTCTCCAACCAATTGAAGTGGGTGGAGCCCAGGTCCTGGTATGTTCTGAATGGACCCAGGTAATGCTAAGGTGCAACCGAGATCCAGAATAATTGTGCTAAAATGTCAGGTGATCACAAGGAGCTCCCAGTGTGCTTTTTCTTTGCTGAGGAGGGCATCGATGGAGTCTACACTATGCACACCTTGGAGAGGAACACTGGAGTTGGATACCTCTTTCCTGCAGGGACGATCACTCCGGATGATCCCGGACCAAGAAAGAAAAAGGTGAACATGTATCAATCAAGTGGATGGGATATACCAAGACATTGACCCAACCCACGTGTGGCTTTGGGCTATCGTGGACTGTGACACCCTTTGCCCAAACAATTATGTTCTCCTACGCTTTAGCTGGTATTCTTGTTTCATACAGGGAAAAAAAATCCTAGTTTATCACACACACACCTTGATTTTTTTTTTTTACATTGGGACTTCTGACCTAAACACTTTTGCCTAAACTCTGGCACCTTCCGTGCCACGTGGTCAGAGAGCATCAGTCCACGGGCTTTGGGTCTTAGGGGAGATTTATGACGGATGGTGTGACCAGCCAGTGCCGGGAAGGAGCTGAGACTCACATCTAGAGAAAATTCCGGGTGCTGCTGTTCTGAAGAAATGGCTTGGGGCGCCTGGGTGGCTCCGTCTGTTGAGTGTTTGACTTGGGCTCAAGTCATGATCTCGCGGTTTGTGGGTTCAGGCCCCACATCAGGTTCTGTGCTGACAGCTCAGAGCCTGGAGCCTGCTTTGGATTCTCTGCCTCCCTCTCTCTCTCTCTGCCCCTCTCCTGTTCATACTCTGTCTGTCTGTCTCTCTCTCAAAAATAAATCAAAGCAAAAAAGAAAAGAAAAGAAAAGAAATGGCTGGCCTCAGGGTTACATAATTTCCCTTTGAAAAGTCTGGTTTCCTGTGAGCCCGCAGTGGCACCAAATCAGATCGGCATTAAAACGAAAGTAACCACAAGGCTTTAAGGCCAATTAATGAGATGAAGGAGGAAATGATGACTAAAAAGAATTCAGTGGCCAAAAAAATGGTAATATTAATAGTGTCATATTGGCGTGAGTTAGCACTCGCAGGTTGCTGGTGACGGCGGTCCTAGCTGCCGGGGAAGAGCCGTCACATCCGTCTCCCAGCCTGGGTCCCCACGGCAACCAAGGCCTCCAGCAGCTGCCACCAGCCTCACTTCTAATCAAAGGGACTGAGCATGGGAGCCAAGGTCCTTTCCCCAGCAATCGGCATTCGTGAGGCATAGCGTCGTGATTTGAACCTGGCTCGGACATCACTCCAGGACCGAATGCATAATTTGGAGGGCCCAATGCAAAATGAAAATGGGAATTGACAATTTCAAGGCATGCCTGGGTGGCTTGGTCAGTTGGGTGCCAGACTCCTGATTTTGGCTCAGGCCATGATCTCGGGGCTGTGGGATCAAGCCCAGTGTGGGGCTCTAGGCATAGTACAGAGCCTGCTCAGGATTCCATCTCTTTCTCTCTCCCTTGCTCGCGTGCTCTTTCTCTCTCTCTCTTTAAAATAACATAACATAACATAACATAACATAAAATAGCATAAAATTAAAAATTAAAAAAAGAAAGAATTTCAAAACGGCAGCAGCAGAGCATTGAACTAAGCATAGGGTCCTTCTTAGGGGATGGGGGTGGGGGTGTGAGTGCCTAAGACACAAAGCCCTCCCCACTCCATCCATCCTCTTGCTACTTGAAGTCGGCCAAGGGCCTGCAGCATCAGCAACCTCTGGGTGTTAATTAGAAACACAGACTCTCTTGAGTGGCTCAGTCAGTTAAGTGTCCGACATCAGCTCAGGTCATGATCTCACACTTCGTGAGTTCAAACCCCATGTCGGGCTCTGTGCTGACAGCTCAGAGCCTGGAGCCTGCTTTGGATTCTGTGTCTCCCTCTCTCCCTGCCCCTCCCCTGCTCATGCTGTCTCTCTGTCTCTCAAAAATGAATAAACATTAAAAACAAATGCCGTATCTCAGAGGCCATCCGAGACCCACTGAATCAAAGGCTACATCTTGATAAGATTTTCCAGGGGAAGTTCTTTGTTACCCCAAGGAAGCTCTGAGCCCCTTGATGTCCCAAGACATCCACGTGTTGGACCCCAAAACACGTGAATACGCTGCCTTACACAGACAAAAGGGCTTTGCGGGCGTCAGGAGGGATCCAGATGGGGAGATGATCCTGGACTCTACAAAAGAGTCAGAGGAGTAAGGACAGAAGCAGAGGTTGGGGTGACATGTTGCCATGGCAGCCAGGAATGCTGGCAGCCTCTGGAGGCTGGAAAAGGCAAGAAACTAGTTCTTTCCTAGAGCTTCCAGAAGGAAGGCACAGCTCATTTTATGCCAACTCTCTGTTGACTTCCTGACGTCCAGAACCGTCAGAAAAGTAATGTGTGTTGCTTTAAGCGCTAAGTTTGTCACAGCAGATGGGAAACTAATATGACGCCTAAGTAAATTTTTCCGTCTCTTCCTGAAACAGCCAGCTCAGTGCATGCGTGCCCCCTCAGCAGGCAGCCAGGTTCCCTCAGGGGTCCTCTCCCAGTCGAACAGGTGTTAATCACATACCCAAGAGAGGTGACTCACGTGATCCTTCCCCCCTTCAATAATAATGGACTCCAATGAGTGAAATTGCCTATAACAATTTACTTTGGGAATTAATACTCCTAGGATTTTTAACATAAAATTTTAGCATCATTTTAAAATCCCCCCTCATCAGCCAGGAGGTTACCCAAGACATTGCAGAAGGTGGAGACGCCCACCAATCTACCACCACGTAGATTGTTTTCCAACGCCCTTTTCCCTCTGCTCCCTGTCCTTCCTAAACCTGGTGGCTTCCTGAATTTGCAGACTCTCCACGACCCTCAGGGTCAATTGACTGGTCCCATCTGGACACAGATGGAAACCCTCCCCTTTCTTTGCAAATTTCCTAGAATCTCCTTAGGGACTCTCTTTCCTTCTGAATTCTGGCCAAAAGGACAGGTGTAATCCACAGGTGATTGGAAGGGGACCACAGAGGAACAGGTGACAGGCATCTCCTCTGACAGAGGGAGTGGACACTTAGATCCTGGTGGCATATTTGAAAACCTTGGAAGACTTAAAAAAAAACCATAGCCCACCATAAGCCAGCGATATCAGAATCCCTTGCGGCATGGCCTGGACTCCTGTATTTCAAATCATTCTTCCAAAGTGTCACCCACCCTTGACTTCAATGATGATCCACTCAAGAGATGAATCCTTGAGGTGGGGGGAGGTCACCCTGCAGAATCCACCACAAGCTTTTCACACCAAAGACCTATCCAAAATTAAAAGCAACCTGTGGGGACCGTCACATAGCAGGTCCCTAGAACCTGAACAAGCCCTTGGGCTCTCAACACTAATGGCCATTTATTAGATAAGTCATTTCCCTTCACTTAGCCTCAGCTCTCTCATCTGTAGAATGGAATGGCAGTCCTTCCAAAGTTCTCTGGGAGGAAGGTTCAGTGGACTCACGTACCCAGGGCCCACCATGAACATCCAGACTAACTTCCCCCGTGTCCTTCTATCCCATTCCAGAGGCCGCCCACGCTGTGGCCATGGCAGATGAATAGGGTTCCTGAGGGCAGCGCAGTAAAAGGATGGTAAGACACCCAGGGCCTCAGCTTGTGTGGCTGGTAGTGCTTTGGCCCGTGCAGCGGGCACACATCTGTCGCCCTGGAGTTTACAAGAAGAGCCAGCCACTCATCATCCACACGAGCGCACCGGAGACGTACTGCGTGGTATCTGGATTTAATAATTGGTGATTGAAACGATTCTAGCATTCAGCTTTAGATCTTGTTCCAAAGGCAATAAATCCTGCCTGGCACGCAGGCATGCTGGTATCAAAGAGCTGCTGATAGAGCCTCTCAATGGCATTTTCTCGTCTTGGAACACCACCGCCTCCTCCAGGGGCCGAGGATGCTTTGTGAGCGCTGGTCACCAGGGCCCACAAAAGAGCAGAACCCTGGGGGACAGGCTCTTCTCCAGGGCAGCAAAGGTTCCTTTCTTCCAGGTCCCAGAGTTCGCTCGCTGGCCCTGGTCTGCCCTGGAAAAATGGCAGGTCCCAGAGCTGTGCTGGTTCTAGTCCCCTGTCTGCAAGACAGAGAGGGTGCCGGCTCAGGACTGCTTCTAGCAGGAGCTGAAATGTTCTTCAAGACCTCTGGAGGAGGTAACCGTACCCTACTGGGCCTCTCATCCAGGAGCCCCAGACAGAAGATCGACTGGGGAGAGGGGTCAGGACAGACGAGGAGACAGACTGGAAGGGGAAGGAGTGTGTGTGTTACTAGTCTCCACAAAGCCCAGGTTGAGGCCCCCGAGTGACAAGTTGGGACACTTGGTCAAAGGCTCTGTGATTTCCATTCTAAAGCCTTATGTGCCCCAGGGCAGGAAAAATACCCTAACCGGAGTGAGCCACAGTGGTCCTCTCCCTTCAGGGGAGGGTGTCATAAGCTTCAGAGGCTGGAGAGTTCAGGGAGGAATAGCCAAAAAAAGCTTTTCTGGAGGGCTGGGGATACACAGTGCTTCCGTGGTCTCTTGGTAAACACCCCCTCTCTTGTACCTGGGCAGGAGAATCTAGTCCCCATGTGCAACCACATGTGCCCAGTGGGAAAAGCTTAGCTTTGGAAAAACGTTGAGTCTGTGGAACCTTCACGAAGGTTCTAAAAATTAGCCAACTCAAAGGACTTGTTGCCCATGCCTAAAAGTCACCTTTTCTGTTTTCCAGGCTTTTGTGTCCTTCTTTTGTTTTTAAGTTAATTTGTATTTATTCTGTGAGAGAGAGAAAGAGAGTGAGGGGGAAGGGGCAGAGAGAGAGAGACAGAATCCTAAGCAGGCTCTGCACTGTTAGCACAGAGCCTGATGTGGGGCTCGAACTCACGAACTGTGAGACCATGACCTGAGCCAAAGTCCAGAGTTGGACATTTAACCAACTGAGCCACTCAAGAGTCCCTGTGTTCTTCTTTTTTAACTTAAAAAAAAAAAAAGAAATCTCCTATCTTTTTTAGTCTTCCATGGACCCTAGACACTCCCTAATTTTGCTGGTGTTCATTTTAGGACTAAACACACAACTAACTGCTTATGTTCTCAGCCACAGGACAGTTTCAACCATACATCCTAAGCAAGAATCATGTATTTATTTGTTTTTGGTTTTGTTTGCTTATTTATTGTTAATTTTAATTTAAAAATTTTTAATTTATTTTTGAGCGAGAGAGAGAATGTGTGAACAAGGGAAGAGAGAGAGGGAGAGAAGGAGACACAGAATCCAAAGCAGGCTCCAGGCTCCGAGCTGTCGGCACAGAGCCCGATGCGGGGCTCAGATGCACAAACCGAGAGATCAGGACCTGAGCCAAAGTCAGACACTTAACCGACCGAGCCACCCAGGTGCCCCCTGCATCAGGCGTTCTTAACTTGCTCATCAGAGAGTGACGTCAGCTCCTGCTTCTTTTGATTTCGTTCCCAACAAGACTCGTGATTATGTACTGGTATGTGGGCTCCCCTGTAAGAAGGAAGGTATCGGTACGCCGAGAGGCACGTGACTCCAGGCCGGTCTCTCGCTGTGAAGTATTAACTTAGAGTATGGGTTTTATCAGTCAGCCTTTCGAACTCAGTCAAGACATTGACTTCTCAGTCCCAGTAGGCTGAAAGGGCAGATTTCTACATCCGCGGGTCTAGACGCCAAACCTTGAACTTGGCAAAGTCATTGGAAAACACCACCGGACACCACCATCCCGGGCGCCCCAGACCGTGCTCTGGTGGCAACCAGGATCTTCTCCTTTGAATATCTCCAGATGTCTCACATTTGCTATGTCCTCAGATGTGGTGCAGAGAGAAATGGGTGGCAAATTCAAGCTGACTGGAACAGGGCTTCACCTGTTAGTGGTGGGACTTTTCCCAAGCCAGTTTTCCAATGTCCCCATTTCTGTCCTAGGTTCCAGGGTTCCTACAGTGAGCTGAGCTTCAGAGGCTTGGCCACACAAATCTCAGCCTCATCTCTGCTTTCTGGTCAGAAAATGTGCCCTGTTGACTATTTTAACACCAGGACGGCCTCGTCTTCCTCTGTCCCCACCATCCCAGCCTTACTGCTGGACTCCATCAGCTTAGGGAGGGGTTAACGCCCGATCCTCTCACCACCCCACTTACCTCTAGTGTCATTTCTAACCTCCTCCATCTGGTATACCTCTTATAATCAACATCGCCAATTAGAGCCAACCCAACCCCCTCCTGAAACTGATACATAATTTGGCCCAACACCCCCTCCCACCTTGTTTGCATCCTTCAAATGCATACCTTCCACTCACTTGTCTCAAGGTCCCTCCGTTATCTGTTGCCGAGGGACAAACCGTCCTGAATCTTCACACTTAAAACAGCGATCATTCATTGTGCGCACACAGATGCCATTTGGGAAGGGCTATGTGGAGACAGCTGGTCTGTTTTCTGTATGGCATCAGCCGGGTCAGCCCACCGGGAGCCAGAGGACCCACTTTCAAGATGGCAGCCCACACAGCTGGCAAACTGGTGCTCAGCCAAACTGTGGGGTGGGTGTGTCCTCATGTCCACAGCCCCTTGGGCTTCCTCACAGCCTGGTTCCAGGTGTCTCCATCTCCAGAGAACCAGGAGGAAGTTATATTCCGTCTTATGGCCTAATCACAAGGCCACCCAGATCCAAGGGGAGGGAACAGAGACGCCATTGCCTAATGGCAGGAATGTCCAGTCACGCTTTGGGGAACAAAATCACATGGAATGGGAGATAGTGCAACCATTTTGGGAGAAAGTGCTCTCCACCACATGCAGCATGCGCATGGGTGACTGGTTTGGGAGGACAGTGCAGCGCCCCTTCCTATCGGGTGGGGCCACGTGCTATATAATCATGTTCTTGGCTCCGGGAGTTCTCATCTCCTCTTACAGCTCAGAAAGCTGAGACAAATACACATTGTAACTTCCCCAGGCCGGGAAGAGCTGGTGGATCTTCATTCAGCAGGTTCGGATGGGGGTTGGGACATGCGTATGATTCATAAGGCAAGCTTGGGTGACACTGGGTGACAGTCTACTGCTCACTGGAGCTGTGGATACCAAAGGACCCATGGGCAGCTACCAAAGGACCCATGGGCAGCTTGTTAATAGAAACGCAAGAGAGTGTGGCTGCATATCCTCTGCATTCAAGCCCCTCTCCAAATAGAAGCCATTATTATGAGTCCGTAGCCCGGGTGCACAGTCTAATCTCCCCGGATAATTAGGAGAATGACTAGTCAAGTTCCCCATCCTGCCCGGAGACACAGGAATCAGGCACCAACTTGTTGGTGATTATTTAATCCATGCCGGTGTGCTGGCATGCTGCTGCTTCTCCTCAAACGATTTGAGAAGAAAGTAACCTGTTGCCACAAGCAAAAGAAAAAAAAAAAAAAAGTGTACAGATCCCGGCTGCAACTGCGAACTGGCAGAGACAAGAGCGCCCTTAATTATGCAATTATCCATAATTAGGTGCTCATTACTCCTTTATCAGCAGGGCGCCCGCACCCACCTGCGCAGGGCTGTCGCGGGGACCGGCCAACAAGTGGAACAGAGCCTGGCTTGTTGTCTAGGAACGTGACACCCAGGATCGGCAGTTCCAACCCGCTCGGGAGGTGGGAGGGGGAGGCCGCACCCCAGCTCAAAGACACAGGCAGACACGGAGCCAACTATGCAAATTATGCAGATGTCCTAATCCTCGCGTTCAGGTTTCTTTCGGGGTGTCCGATGGAAGACAGTCAGGGTGGGAGGAAAGAGGAACTTCCCACTTTGTCCTCGTTTGATGGAGGACAGGTCTGTTCAAAACAGGCTTCCTCAAAGCAGGAAGGAGAGTTTGACCTGGGGAGGAGTCTGGTAGAACCTGTTTTCTTCTTTCTCTGGAAAGAAAGCCTCTTCAGCTAAGGACCGGCTGGGCCCAAGTTCAGAGCAAGGACCCGGTGTTATTCATCTGTCTACCTCCTGCCACACAGCGTGGGGCAAATGCTGGATGCATATGTTTCAATAAGTGGGGGTCTGGATAAACTGTACGTGGACAATCGGAGACTTGTAGGGAAGGTCCACCTTTAAGGCACCGAGAAAATATGTGCCATTAGCTTGGCACTTAAGGGGACAGGAACGCAACATGGAAATATTTCAAAGACAGTAAAAGCTTGGAATGCGAGTAACTTGTTCTGTGAGTGTGGAACATTCCTAACACATTTTAACTTGATAAACGAGCGACGTCTTGCAATGCGAGTGGCACGTGACACCAAATGCCACATGATCACAACCGAGCCTACAGTTCTCAAAATTCGCTTTGATACACTAGTGCTTTGGATTACAGGCATGTTTCTGGAACGAATTGGGCTCACAAACCAAGGTTTTACTGTAATGCTGTGGGGACAGGAAAATAAAGATCCAAATACTTAAAGTAATTGTGTAGGGAGATGGCGTGCTTTTCATGGGTGAATGAGCAGGAGACATAGAAATTGTTATGGATAAGGGTGAGTAGAATCCACACCAGTAAGGGTTTGTAGGCATAGAGTCCGTGTGGTGAATGGGGTACCTTCCAGATCTGTTTCATCAAAGTAAAAATATTCGGGTTACTTGTGTCCCAGAGACAACTCATGTTTTGCAGAACAGTTAATTCTTCCTGGGCTTCCAGAAAGCAGAAGTACAAGAGTCAATTTATTGATTTGCCTGTTACAATGCATGATAAAGGGCTCATTGTTACAAGATTCTGGTGCTAACAGATAGAGGTACACTCACTTTGTGGACTCTACATTCAGAATTGGGCTCAACATATAAAGATTTGGGAATCAATGGTGATGATTACACAACTCTGTGAATATCCTAATGACCACGTAATTTTACATGAAACACATAAATTCATAAGAATTTGGATTATGATAAAGGCACCACTTTTGAACTATTTCATAGATAACGTTGGTTCAAGGGGAGTGATATTAAAGAGAAAAGAATAGAACATCACTTTACGTATTATACCAACCTGAGAGCATAAATACTGAAAAAATACCATAGATATTCTAGACAGTAATTTGGAAAACCTCTGTGTGTATGTGTGTGATCTTGCTTTGAAAGGTCCTTTTAAAGCTTTATAGAAATCTTTTAAACCAAAATTGATCCACTTAACCACATAATTTAAAATTCTTGCACAACACATAGCAATTTTTTAGGATATCATAAACGGGAACACCTGGTTGGCTCGGTCAGTTAAACATCTGACTCTCGGTTTTAGCTCACATCATGATCTCACAGTTGGTGGGATCAAATCCCATATTGGGCTTTATGCTGACAGTGGGGAGCCTGCTTGGGATTCTCTCTCTCTACTTCTCTCTGCCCCTACGCGGCTCACACTCTGTCTCTCTCAAAATAAATAAACTTAAAAATATAAATATACAAAATCAAGACATACGATGTAAAGAAAATATAAAGGAAGTTATATATACATATAGGAATGTATCAGGATATATACATACATATATATATGAAAGAATATAAATAAAAAGAAAAGAAAAACTTGTAACATGTGATGGACTGATTTTTGTGACAGTCAGAAGCCATACAAATTAATTTTAAGAATAACTCCATAGACAAATAAAAAGGGGCATGCATGAGCAGTATTCAAAATAAGAATCAATAATGAATAAATACATGACCTCTCATGCATAATTAAAGAAGTGTATCTGATGTCAACAATGCAACGTCAGTTTTCACCTATATGATTGGT
Organism: Suricata suricatta; assembly: GCF_006229205.1. Taxonomy (NCBI): domain Eukaryota; kingdom Metazoa; phylum Chordata; class Mammalia; order Carnivora; family Herpestidae; genus Suricata; species Suricata suricatta. Next base: position 7,833,809 of record NC_043716.1, read on the forward strand.
AAATATTAAGATTTAGAGTAGACTTGAAAGTTGTTAAGGGAGCAGATCTTAGGGCCACCTGGGTGGCTCAGTCGGTTAAGCGTCCGACTTTAGCTCAGATCATGATCTCACAGTTCATGGGTTTGAGCTCCATGTCGGGCTCCGTGCTGACAGCTTAGAGCCTGGCGCCTGCTTCAGATTCTGTGTCTCCCTCTCTCTCTGCCCCTCCCCCAGTCATTCTCTCTTTCTCTCTCTCTCTCTCAAAAATAAACATTAAAATTTTTTTCAATAAAAAAAAGAGAATGCAGATCTTGAACCTTATCAGCACATACAAAATCTTAAGTATGTATAAGAATGGAGGTGTTGGGGCGCCTGGGTGGCTCAGTCGGTTAAGTATCCGGCTTCGGCTCAGGTCAGATCTCACGGTTCGTGGGTTCGAGCCCCACGTCGGGCTCTATGCTGACAGCTAGCTCAGAGCCTGGAGCTTGTTTTGGATTCTGTGTCTCCCTCTCTCTCTGACCCTCCCCTGCTCCAGCTATCTCTCTCTGTCTCTCAAAAATAAAATAAAAAGCAATAAAAAAAATTTAAAAAAAAAAGAATGGAGGTGTTAACCGGATTGTGGTGATCATTTGCAATATACATGTGTCTAGTCATTATATTGTCCACCTTAAACTTGCATACGTTATATGTCAATAATATTTCAATAACGCTGAAGAAAAATATTTATCATAAGGAAAGTACACAGCCTCTTGAATCAGCCTATCTGGGTTCAAATCCTGGTTTCATCACTTACTAGCTGTGCGACCTCAGGTAAATGACTTAACCTCTCTGTGTCTATTCCTCTTCTACAAAAGAGAAATAATATTACCCTACTCAGAAAGTTGTGAGGAAAACAGAATGAGACAACACAGAAAAAGCACCGAGGACAGAGCTAACTGATACGTAGGGTCCATCAAATCAATGTTAGACACAAGAAAGGAGGTAGAGAGACACAATTTTGATTTGCTGGGTGTATAATCAGAACAACTTTTTTGGAAGGCAGTTGTTGATATCAACCCATGTTTAAAATACATACACCCTTAGCAATGACGTAGCAGTTCCACCATAACTTTAAAAAATTTTTTTTAATGTTTATTTATTTTTGAGAGAAAGTGTGTGTGAACAGGGAAGGGGCAGAGAGGAAGGGAGACACAGAATCCGAAGCAGGCTCCAGGCTCTGGCTGTCAGCACAGAGCCTCATGCGGGGCTCGAACTCAGAAACTGCGAGATCATGACCTGAGCTGAAGTTGGAGGCTTATCTGACTGAGCCACCCAGGTGCCCCTCACCACAGCTTTTCTTTTTTTCTTTTTTTTAGAGAGAGAGAGAGAGAGCGAGCGAGAGAGAGAGAGAGAGTGGCGGAGAGAGAGAAAATGCCAAGCAGGCTCCAGGCTCGGTACAGAGTCTGATGCAGGGCTCGATCCTGAGACCCTGGGATCGTGACCCGAGCTGAAATCAAGAGTCGGACGCTCAACCACCTGAGTCACCCAGGAGCTCAATGTAGGATTTTTATAAAGGGTGAGCATGAATTTGTCTATGAAATCTGTTTATTTATTTATTTATTTATTTATTTATTTATATCCGTAAATTTAGTTATATAAATTTATATATATTTGTATATGAATGTGAGTTCTTAGGAGAAAGGAGAGAAGTGATATTTATCTCCTTTCCCACCTTTTACCCAAGTGCAAAGAATTTAGATTGTGTGTCTGGAAGTTGGTACTTTACTTCTATTCTCTTCGAAGGAGCCCAAAAACCATTTGTGGGTCCGGTTCATAGAGGACAACTTTACTCGGGGTCCAAGTGGGTGGAAATCCACTCCAGTGCTTGGGGTTTGAAGGGAAGTGGCTGATCCTGGATATTCAAAGACAGAAAACCCAGGGGAGGGAGACTTCCGTGTCCATGAGCGCTAAGGGCTCCAGGCTCCTCTCCCGCACAGAAGGCCCTGGAAGGATGCCTTTCTCAGATGGGACCGGCTCCTGGCTGTACAGGGCGCCAGGCAGACAGGGGAAGGGACTGGGGGGCTGCCAGGCACGGATGCACGCTTTGAGCCTAAAGCAGAGACCAGTTTCTCTTGCTTTCAAGAAAACACAGAAGCGTGGACAATGACCATACCTGGGTGACTTGTGTGGACCCAAGACCAAGGGACATTTCCCCCCAATTATTCAGGACAGTAAAAAATTCTGAAGATTCCAACACACCACGGAGAGAGGGAAGGGCCCCCCAAACATGACTTGGACTTAATGTCCCTGCCACCAAGGAGACAGCTTCTGTAAAAAAGAAATCATTTATGGAGCACTTAGGTGGCTCAGTCAGTTAAGGATCCAACTTTGGCCAGGTCATGATCTCACGGTTCATGAGTTCGAGCCCCACGTCAGGCTCTGTGCTGACAGCTCCGAGCCTGGAGCCTGCTTCCGATTCTGTGTCTCCCTCTCTCTCTCTGCCCCTCCCCCACTCATGTTTTGTTTCTTTCTGTCTCTCAAAAAGAAACAAACATTAAAAAATTGTTTTAATAAATAAATAAATCGTTCATATAACCAAAAGTGAAAGACATCATGGACAACCTCTACCTCTGAGATCTGAATTGATTTCCTTTCTGTATACTTTCAATGCAGTATTATAGAGGAAAACTCACGAACTCATTCACAGGTACAACTTTTCAGGCAAGATCTGCAACCAAGAGCTAAAAGTTTTTACTTCTGGGGACATGGGCCAGGGGTTATGAAATAGGAATTGTATTTTATAACCCTCTTTATTCTCTAAGTTGTTTTAGAGTTGTAGAATCATCAGGGTGAGAATAACTTAGAGCATTTATATCTATTTTAATGTATAGACTTTTTTTTCTAAGAGAGAAGCTTAGTATGGGGCCAATGGTTATTGGGTTTGAAAATAGAGTAACGTCCAGTTGGGTGGGTGGTTTTTCTCCCATGGATCTTCACTGTTAGTTATGTGACGGCAGCGCCCACCACTCCTTGGGCGGTTGTGGGCTTGACTGAGCTCTCTGCCTGCCTGGTATGTAAAAGATAATAAAAGGCTGCTAGTCACATTCTGTGAAGCCACAAGCAATTGCTAACGAGAGTAGAATCTATTAGAGGGAGCTCTTCAATGCCTCATGTTTCTTTCCTCAGCATCTCTGGATTCATGGAAACATGAATGCATGGCCCCTGGGCATTATAATGAGGAGAATGGGGGCAGGGAGAGCAGAGGGGTCTTCAGAAAGCTCAACAGCATTTCTAGGGGCAATTTTCATTATGTGAATGTTGGCGCTGGCTATTTCCTCTGCCTGGGGAGCATGTCCCCTAAACATTCACTCTCGTAATTCTTTTACCTTTAAGTAGTCACTGTAATGTCCCTGCTGCCTATCATGGTCAGCACCATTAAAACTGCACTGATCGGGGCGCCTGGGTGGCTCAGTTGGTTGAGCGTTTGGCTTCAGCTCAGGTCATGATCTCATGGTTTGTGGGTTCGAGCCCTGCGCCAGGCTCTCTGCTGACAGCTCAGAGCGTGGAGCCTGTCTTCAGATTCTGTCTCCCTCTTTCTCTCTGACCCTCCCCTGCTCCTGCTGTCTCTCTCTTTCTCTCAGAAATAAATAAAATATTTTTAAAAAATTTAAAAAGCATGCAGTGATCTTGGGACTTGGGATTCGCACCATCCTGTTCTAGAATCCACCTCTCATAATTTGTATCACCTCCTAGCAGATTGTTTAAGTTACATGTTATGCTTATTTTTTGTTGGTTGTCTTCTGTCCATGCACTCATGTGTGTGCGCATACACTCGCACACACACAAATGCCCCCATTGTCTGCAAGCGGCACCCAGGAAGGCGTTAGTGCTCTGCGCATTGTTGCATTATAAGCATTTATCAAAGTATCTAATAAATGGCCTATAGTCAAAAATTTGTGGAATAAAGAAAATGGTGAGTGTTCCTTGGTGCTTCTCTCTGATAGGTTTTAATGGTAGCATCTTAGTATTTGTGTTATCATGACAAGCGTTGTTAGCGATTTTGAGCTTTAAGATGGGAAAGAGTTCAGAAGAACCATAGTGATGGAGCAGTCTGTGTAACCTTGGAAGTCACTTCACTCTGTGGGATTGGAGTAGGAATCTAAGATCTTTATTCTGTATACTACTCTCCGTCACTCAGTATAGAAGAGCAGATGCCAGATGCTGGCTGTGTCCTGTATGTGTCGTCTCATTGAATGAAGTGAATTGGGACCAGTAGGGCAACCATATTTCCTTGGGAGAAGAAGACATTGGACACCAAAGACCCACTGAGAAGCGAGATCTGTGGGGAAGTGGTAATGAAGTGAACTAACTGGTGAAAATAGAAAAGAGCAATCCATGAAGTGGTTAGCCTTTAAAACCCCAGGGTGGTCCATTTGCCCTTTGCCATAAAAATGACAGAGTTGGGTTAAGGATTCTTCACCCCTTATTAGCCGTTAGCATTACCAACAAAGATGAAAGACCCCCAAAGGCAATTTTTGTCACCGAGATCTGAATTTATTTCCCATTGCTGAATCTTAAATTAGTAGTTAACTGATAGCAAGATCTCTGGACCAAGAGAAGGTCATGTTTCCAGCCACCATTTCCTAGAGCCATTAGATATCAGTATTTTCACCCCATAAATTTAGAAGCTGGAGTCTGACAAGACTAATAAAGGGGGGAAATCCACACTCAATCACACTATCTTAAGTTTATCTTTTAGAAGTGGATGTAGGCTGCCAGCATATCTCTTGTAACTACCCGACAGGATGCAATATAAGAAGAACTCCTATATGGGAGATTTAGTGAAGAAAATCCTTTTCCCGTTTGATCTTCTCCTTTGCCAGAAATACTGACAGTTGCTGGGAACCATTATCTACTTACTAGGGTTTATGTGTGGTTTAGATCCTCTAGATTACTTTTAAGCTAAGATCCAGTTGAAAAGAGAGTACAAAGGAAGTTTGTTTGTTTGTTCCAAACAAAGCAATTGGGTGGGATCATTCTAAAAGACCTTGTGTATTCCATTTCGGTCAAGGGAAGGCCTTTAATTCCATCTCATGCTTCTAAGAGTCTCTGTACAGATAATAGTTTTCTAAATAGTCTGTTTATTATGCTGTCTCTTAAATAGCATAGCAGTGACTTCTGGAGAGCAATAGAAAATGAGGAAGAATACTAGCATTTATTGAGGACCCATTATTTACAGGGCACTATGCTTTTTCATATATGCTGCAGTTTAATTCTCCCAGTAACCCTGTTGGGCAGAAAGGATTCCCATTCACAGATGAAGCTATTGCCTATCAGCGATGCTGGTGTCAGCATTGTCTGATCCGGACACCCCGGAGACCCGGATCTGAGGACCTTGATTTAGACCTTGCTCAAGGCTTTGCAATTTCTGTTTGATACACCGTCATACCTTTGTTTGATATATTCAGTCAACAAATATCTATTGAGTGTCAACTACCTCTTAAGCATTACGCTAGGCTCCAGACACAGAAGTTATCAAGAGATGCATTACTTGCTCTTATAGAGTACTGAGTCTATTGGGAAAGACATTAACTATATTCATGTGGATCAATATATGATTTTTAAATTGTGAATAGATCTAGAAAGAAAATTCTGAGGCACAATGAGACTAAATGAGGAATTTCACCTGGACCCTCAAGGGCAAGAAGTGAGACATGAAGAAGTCTGGTACAGGGACAAGAGATCTGGCAGAAAGAACACCCATAGAAGACTCTGAGGGAGAAAGAGCACGTGGGGACAACAAAGGAGACCAGGGTGGCTGGAGATCATTATCAGGCAGAGCTTGAGAAACTAGGCTGGAGAGGTAAGAAACCAAAGTCCCGTAGGGCACAGTAGGTCATGGAAGTAATTTTAGACTTTCTCATTAAATCGGTGCAGGGGAGTTTATGCAGGGGGATGACATAATCAATTTGTATTTTTTTTTTAAAGAAAATTTAGTGGCTAGAAAACAGACTGAAGAGAATATAAAGAAGGACAACTAGTTAGGAGGCCATGATTATGGTCCAAGTGAGGAATGAGGGGAGAGGGAATTCTCCCTCTCTCTCTCTCTCTCTCTCTCTCTCTCTCTCTCTCTCTCTCTCTCTCTCGTTTTGCTTTTAATAGATGATGACAGAAGATGCCATCCATGAATCCAGATTTGAGCAACTGGACCAATGGGGTGCTATCCATGGAGATGGAAAGGTCAAGGCCAAAGCAGGCTTAGAAGAGGTTTGGAGGAGGATGGGGCTCAGCTCTGAGCATGTTGAGGTAGAGGTGACTCAGGGAATCAGATGGCACATCGGCAGCTTATTATTATGTGGCTAGAAGTTCAAGAGAGGGATCAGGACTGAAGATATAAATTGGGGATTTAGATGTGAACTTGGGAGCCCAGCAATATCACGTGATGATTAAGCATATTTGGAGTCTGGGGCGCCTAGGTGACTCAGTCAGTTAAGCGTCTGACTTTAGCTCAGATCATGATCTCAAAGTTCAAGAGTTTGAGCCCCATGTCAGGCTCTGCTGACAGCTCAGAGCCTGGAGCCTGCTTCGGATTCTGTGTCTCTCTGTGTCTGCCCCTCCTCTGCTGATGCTCTCTCTCTCTATCTCTCTCTCTCTTTCAAAAATAAATACACATTAAAAATTAAAAAAAATAATATTTGTAGCCTGGTAGCCTAGATTTGTGCCCCAGCCCTATAATTTATTGTAAGACTTTGGACAAACTTCCTCACCCTTCTATACCCATTTACTTTTTAATGTAATGGAGAGTATTAATATATGGTCCTCATGAGAAATGACTGGAAAGCTAATATGTGCCAAGAACCTAATAAATCTTATGTTAGTTTTATTGTTGATAGTGGTAATAATAGTAGTATTTTATTTTTTAAGTTTATTTTATTCATTTTGAGAGAGAGAGAGAAAGCAGGGGAGGGGGAGAGAGAAGGAGAGAGAGAAAACCAAGCAGGCTCTACACTGTCAGCACAGAGACCAACACACAGCTCAAACTCAGGAACCACAAGATCACAATTTGAGCCAAAATCAAAAGTTGTGGCTTAAGTGACTGAGCCACCTGGGCACCCCAATTATAGTAGATTTTAAAAATTGATCATATGTAACTCTGGAAGACTGGTAAACTTACTTGAGGAGAGCATAGAGCAAGGAGGGTGAGCCCCAATTCTAAGGATTGAGTAGAAGATGAATCAGGAAAGTCAGTCAAGAAATAGACACTGGAGACATAGGAGAAAATCAGAAGATTGTGAAGTCATGGAAGCCAGGTGAATGGAATGTTCTAGAAGGATGGAGGAGTCAGCTGGGAGCACATAGAGAGCACCGCTGACTGTATCCAAGGCAGTTTGAACATGATGGCAAGGTGCAAGATTGGACGGGAGACAGAGTGGGTACAATGTGTGTCTACAGCTGTTTAGGAAAGTTCAAGAATCAGGGCACAATGAGCGTTTATTAAAGTGGGGGAAACTGGAGCATGTTTGAGTATCAAAGGCAGAGATCAAGGAGGGGAGAGAAAAAGAGAGAGAGAGAGCAGAGATAGGAAATGAGGGAGAGAGGAAATGAGGTCACTAGAAAGGAAAAATTGGAAGGTGCCAGTGTCAGAATGATGGAGAGCAAAGACTTCCACTGTTACTGAAGAGAGAAGGCACAACACGGATGCAGGAGGGTTTGCGGTTCTGGGGGTAGACTTGGTGCCTTGTCTGTTGGGTGGGGGGTGGAAGTTAAATGCCAAAGCGGTGGCAAGGCTGCACAAAGAGTCCTTGCAGAAAGCACAGCACACCAAGAAATGCATTCTAATTCCTGCTAGAGTCACTTCAGACCCTTGCTTACCCATGACTCAGTTGCAAGGTTCCTTTTCCAGCAGGCATTGCGAGCCGGCTCAGGGCTGCTCTGACAAGGTGTTGGTTAGTCTCTCCCCAGCTTGGTATCATCCTAGTTGGGTACCACAGAAACACAAAGGTGCAGGGAGAGCTTAGAATTTGAACGATTCCATGGCACCGTGGCCCCTGCACTCCTGAGTCGTGTGGCCAATGGGGACATTTGAGGAACTGTTTTGTGAACGATAAAGAAGAGATGAGCATTTATTTGGGGATGGGGGGAGACAAGGTTGCAAAGGGCACAGTGGAGACATGTGGCAAGAAATGAAGCTGTGAGGGTTTAAGAGAGGGAACTGCCCAGGGGCCACTGGGTGGCCCAGTCGGTTGAACATCCAACTCTTAACTTTGGCTCAGCTCATGATCTCAAGGTCTGTGAGTTCGAGCCCCATCTCAGGCTCTGTGATGACAGCACGGAGCCTACTTGCAATTCTCTCTCTTTCTCTCTCTCTCTCTCTGCCACGACCTCTTAAAATAAATAAATAAAGTTAAAAAGGAGAAAGAGAGATAGGGAACAGCCCAAGGCAGTCCAGGAAAGAAGATAGGGGGAAATGTGCTCACATCTAGCAAAGGGTTGTGAGATGTGTCTTAATCCCTTTCGGAATCTCAAATAGATTTGGTCATAATGTTTTGTTTGTTTGTGGGTGCTGAGGCTGTGGTACCTTCAGAAGCCACAGCTGAATCCAGAAGCCTAATTTGTAAGGTAAAGAGACAGACACAGGAAAAAAAAAAAAAACAACACTGGGTGATTGATATAGGCTCATCCCCTCCAATAAAAATATTTATTACATAGAATCTTTCTCCCACGAGGAGAGAACCCTATTTCTGGCATAGGTACCACTGTTTGTCCAGAGAAAGCACATTGCCTGGCACCAGCTACAGTTATTGTGAATCCACGACATAAGAGCACCATTGTCACCATGGCTGGTGCCTTGGATCCCTCCTCCAGATCCCCCAGTCCTGGTGCCCATGGCACTGTCTCTGTGAGAATTGTTGGGGAAAAGTGTCCTCAAGAGCGATGGCCCTTACAAAAGGCACAGGCAACCTTTCCAACATGAATTATTCTCTCTCAAGCATATTGAGATGTGTTGACCACAAAACAGAAGAGTAGGAAATTAACACCTAGTACGACGCCTAAGACTCCCATTAGATTCTCCTTCCCCGGATCCCAGAACCAACTGCCCTGATTCCCAGCCACTGCTCTTAGAGTCCATACGACGCCGCTTCCTCCTTATCCTGTCTCCTCTTGTCTCCTTGGCCATAGCTTAACAGTCGGGTGTGACCTCCACCCCTTCTCACGGAGCAAGATCTCTTTTATGATCTCCCAACCCTACTGTGAAATCAGATGTTGCTTCTGCACATAATTTGCCACATGCCTGAATGGTATGCTTTTCAAGTACAAGGGGCCCTCAGTTACCCCGTATAGCAACCACATCTCTGCCCGGAATCTGTTACATACACGGAATATCTATTCACATTTACTGAACACTTTGGGGCAGGGCACAGTATGGAGCATTTTATAGACAATGCTTCGTTTAAGACAGCTGTGCGAGAAGGGCATTATTATTGTCATTTTATATTTAAAAAAATTTTTTTTAACATTTATTTATTTTTGAAAGACAGAGAGAGACAGATCATGAGCAGGGGAGGGGCAGAGAGAGAGGGACACACAGAATCAGAAGCAGGTTCCACGCTCTGAGCTGTCAGTACAGAGCCCGATGGGGGACTCAAACCCACGAACTGTGAGATCATGACCTGAACCGAAGTCGGATGCTCAACCAAGTGAGCCACCCAGGCGCCCCCATTTTATATATTTTTAAGGCTTCCAGAGCTTAAGCACATTGCTCAAGTTCACCCCAACACAGAGCCGTCAACACAAAATTCTGACTCAAGAAATCTGACTTCAGAGTTAGCTCTCCTTACTGCCTTGTTGGGATGGCTCCTAAAACAGTTAATAGTCACCGTGTATATAATATGGAGACAGGTATGTGGTGTGAAGGAGTAACAGCCCTTCATATCCCAGACAGCTTTACAAATAGCCCCCTGGATTTTATTCTAAGCAAAGGCACAACGTTCCATTTCATGGAGATTGTGTGTTTTATTTAAACGATCCCTTATTTGGGCATATCTAGACTTTCCGCCTCTGTCTCCCTATACGGTTGTTTGCAGTTAAACTTTCTGGTACCTATATTTGTAGAAGGTGCACAATGTTGTACGAATAAGATAAATCCCAAGAGTGGAGCTGCTGAGTCAAGGGATAGATGTGCGCTTCATCGGAGAAGTATTCACACCGCTGTCCAAAAATACACCCTCCCGCCAGAATGATATGAGCATAATCGGTTTTCTTGCATATGTGATAAGACCAGGTATTAGTAAGCTTGTACGTTGGTGCCAATCTGATAGGAGAAATATGGTTGCTCATTGTTTAATATTATATTTTTCTACTCACGGAGCCCCATTTCATTGACTACTTTTTTTTTTTCCTATAAGCTGCTACTTTGCATGTCCTGCCCATTTTTCTATTGGGTAATTATTCATTTTCCTGCTGAGTTATACAAGTATTTCATGCCTTAGGAAATGAGTTCTTTATCATGTATATTCTCCCCATTTCCTACTTATCTTGTGTAAAGCAATCTGCTGGACAGTTACATACCATTTGTGTGGGTACCTTTTTCAAAGAGGATCATTGGCTCGTATGTGCTTAGACACTTCCTTGAAGCACATGTGAGAAATTTAGCATTACTTATCCAAATGCAGGGAGGGAAAGCAATCAACTTTTCACTTCTCATCATTCTGTAAGACAATTTCTTTTATTATTTATTTTTGATATAGAGAGAGAGCATGAGCAGAGGAGAGGCAAAGAGAAGGGGAAACACAGAACTCGAAGCAGGCTCCAGGCTCTGAAGTGTCAGCACAGAACACAACACAGGGCTTGAACCCACAAACTATGAGATCATAACATGGGCCGAAGTCAGATGTTTAACCGACTGAGCCACCCAGGTGCCCCAAGACAATTTTTAAATACTGTGACTGTCTTGCTCTTGAACTAAAAAGGCCACACCCCTTTCTCTCATTCTGGGTCTTTGAAACCAATAAACTGAACACCTACCATTAAAAATATTTTTTTAACTTTTATTTATTTTTGAGAGAATGTGAGTGGTGGAGGGGCAGAGAGAGAAGGAGAGACAGAATCTGAAGCAGGTTCCAGGCTCTGAGCTGTCAGTACAGAGCCCCATGCGGGGCTCCATCCCAGGAACCGGTAGATGGTGACTTGAGGCAAAGTTGGACGCTTCACCAACGGAGCCACTCAGGAGCCCCTGAACACCTACAGTTTTTAAGCAGAGAGACAGTGGCCTCTTCCCTTCCTCTCCTTGTTCCTTTAAGCTCCCAGGTTGTGAGCTGAGCGCTCTTTGGAGTCTGAGAAGCGCAGTGAAATTCTTCCATGGGCCACGTTGATGTTAATGGCTAACATTTGGGGCAAAGGTCTCCTCCGTTCTACATCTGCAGCTTTGTGCAGGCCTCACCTCTGAGAAGCCTGAAAGTGTGAAGCCAGGCAGGGTGTAATGTGTATTAGCAAGACAAAGAGGGCACAGGGGGAGATGCGGGCAGGGGTGGGGGATGAACGGTAATTTACTGAAGATTTATCAGACCTCATGAAATCTGCCCATTTTCTAGCTCATCTGGCCACGTCTCAATAGGCTGGCTTTGTTAGTAGGTGATGGTCATTTAGAATTATCCTGCAACAAATCTCACTGCTCAAAAAGGCGGACCAATGGGGACAGCACACTGGAAAGGGTTTGTGCTCTGCACGCAGAACCCCAAATCTGGAAATAGAGAAATGTGGCCATGTGGGAATGCCCCAGCCTCTCTGGAGGGCCTCCCCCTTGACTTTTTGTTTGTGGTCCGTGTCCTTTGGTGTGGCTTGTTTCCTTGAGCATGTGAATTAGGCTCAGGAGGAGGAGAGGCAAAGGTGCTTACACAGAGAAGCCCAAGGGCGATTTTTAGAAAAATGTGTTGAATGTTCTGCTTTTGGGAAATACGCTACCCCAACCTTAAGACTCAATGGAGCATGTCCGGTAATACTTTAAAGCTCCCGAGATCTCTCTAGGGCTCTACAAATGTCAAACTAGCTTCTCCCTAATTTGAATGAGAGGTAAAAGTTATGGGGCTTGGTTTTCCATTAAGCCTTAGGCCTGCAGCTCGTTAATAGGGTGTTAGAATATTCTCCTGGATTTTATTACTAGAAACTTCCTTCCCTTTGGGTTTTAGCACACTGCTGGACTCACAAGTCTCTATATGCCCATCTATGCAATGGGTAGATGTTGAAAGCTTCATGTCAAAGTAGGGTGTTGGGGAAAAAATGTGAAAGGTTCTTGATTTCTCCCCATAGACTATGACCTCATTCCCCTCAACCCAGCTTTGGAATCCAGGGGCTATAAAGGGAGAGCTGTGTTCACCTTAATAAAATTCTCATCTGTGCTTAGTGCTGATGTAATGTGAAAAAGACAGATTCTTCAACTTAACAAGAGAGATAAATTGTTCTTTCTGCTGGTCTTAAAAGTAGTAAGTAGGGCTCATGGAATATGCTGGAACAAAGGAGGACACAGTGGGCATATCCACAATCAGGCCCTTGAAATTAACCCCAAAGCAGTAGCACAAGAGAAATAGATGCGGATATGATACAGCATTGTGCCAAGGCTGTTATATTCTTGGCCCTTGCTGAAGACCTTGAAAAAAGCAAGAAAGCAGGCAAACACTGTGCTTTTAAACATGCTTGGTAATCCTGGCAAAGTTCGAGAGCCAAAAGCCAATAGCTTTGAAACGACGTTGAAGTTATTTGTTTCCCCATCGAAGTCCTAATCATCCATGTGGCTGTGGGTTACAGACTCACATCAGTCTTCATATGTCATTGCTGAAACCTTGTAAACAATGGCATAGTCCTCAATTAATGCAAATTGAACCACAGTTGTCTTGTCTGTAATTGTCTAAACTAGCAAAGCGCCTTTCTTTGGTGAAAAGAGCCGTCCCAAACTCGGCGCTCGCCTTTTCCTAAGGGCCCCGTCCATGCTCCATGCTTTATCTCTTTCTTGTGGCTTTTATCCACATCACATTAAAGGGACTCTTTCTTCTTGATGCAGGCAAATAAAAAGTAGATTTAAGGAAGGGAGATGAAAAGAGCACATTCCAAGGAAGGCGTATTCCAGAATCCGGCAGCCTGGTGCTCAGACCCCAGGTTCCTTGACATCAGACATTCAGATGAAGAAAAACGCGAAATCAGGCATGTGCCCGTAAGGACTTGTAGTACATTAAAATGAAATTGTGTCACTGGCAGCTCTTGAAAAGGGATTTCCAGGCTTGCCTTTTAGCCTTGGCTGATGGGGAGGAAGAGCTCAGGACTCACGTTTGACATGCGCCCTCTCAATCTGTTTCCATTTAAAGAATATTTTCTCCCAGCCTAAAATCAGGCAATAGGGCTTCAACCGCTTGGTTACCTTGAAAAAGATCAACTTTCCCGCCGTTCGTCAGTTCTTCACGGGAAACATCAGGGGCCGCGCTGTTTTCCCCTAGCAGATAACGATCAGACCCATCACAATTAAAATTCACTTAGCTCTCCAAACGAAACACATCAGAAGAGAGGGGGTTGAATTCTTTCCAGAACAAGCCTAGCTTCGGAAGAGTACAGACATGGAAGAGAGCTGATGGGTGTGATTCATGGTTGTTCCACGTGACATGGTTTTTTTGGTCAGAGGGAGACCTTGGAGGCACACCCATTGTGTGCCATCACACCTAGATGGCATTGGGACTGCCCTTTGAATTCAGGGGGACAGCACACCCGGGTTCAGTCAGAGTCCCTGCTCTGGCCCCGCAATAGTCTTACCAGCAACTGGACTGAAAGCGCCCTATTCGTGAATCCTGCACACCCTCTAATGCTTCTATTCGATCAGAGGAAATGTATGCATTGGTCTCTGCCCCCATTTCTGGCACAGGGCTCCTGAAACCCTTGTGATTTCCTGGGTAATAGAAGTGTCTTAGGTTCCAATGAGGTGACTCTGGGAGGGCTTCTGGATGGCGTCCGGATGAGGGCTAGAGACAAGAAAGATCAAGCCATGATTAGAAGCTTGAAGTGTTCCACCCATCTCTTCCATTCCCCAGAGGGAGAGAATGGGGGGAATGGAGTTCATGATCGATCATGCCTACATGAAGGAGACTTCATGAAAACTCCAACAGTAGAGGGTTCCAAGAGCTTCCAGGCTGTGCTAAGAGGGTGATGTATCCCGACCCCACAGGGCTGGAAGCTTCTATGCTTGGGACATTCCCAGACTTCACCTGTGTATCTATCTCTTCATCTGGCTGCTCATCCATATACTTTATCGTGTCCTTTGATAAACTGATAAAACCTAAGTAACTGTCCCTTTGACTTCTATGAGTTGCACTCACAAATTAATCAAATCCAAGGATGGGGTCATGGGAACCTCCGATTTGTAGCCAAGCTGGACAGAAGTTGGGGTAACCTGGAGACCCACTTACTTGCGGTTGGCGTCTGAAGTGAGGGGCCGACTGAGCTTGATACTGTCTCCAAGTAGACGGTGGTAGAACGGAGTTGAATAGTAGGACACCCGGCTGGCGCCCAAGAGAACTGTTTGGTGTGGAAACCCCTTCCCCCACCAAATCTGGTGGCAGACATATTGTGAGCATAGTAGTTTGTGAGTAGAGACTCACAGGAGGCAAACTGAGGTTTTCCCTAATACAACACCCATAACCACAGGCTCTACAACTCCTTCCAGTGACCTCCGACTGGCCAAATGGGACCCCTCTGGCCCCTGAAACATCCTTCCTAGTATATCTAGTGCAGAGATACAGTAGATGGTGTTAGACACTGGGAATTGGACTCTGCCGCTGTACACAACAGCCCCTTCCTGTGTGGGGCTTTGAGAAGCGGATTCAACCACCAGACAAGTGAAAGCCAGGAACATCATGGGGTCAAATGCAAACCGCTCAACCTGACCGGTGAACGGAGTGCAGATACCAGTTTGTACCAACAGGAGGACAAACGAGAGGAGTGTCCTAGAAAGGAACTGAAATGATGTCTGGAGGGTGTAAAGCATGTGCCTATGAAGAGGGTACATTTTAGATTTCACGCTACAAGAAGACACGGCTTCTTTGAAACAAGAACTGACAGACATGGGGAAAGCAAAGGCTGGCAAGAAAAGGTCAAGATATTAAAACGTAAATGTCAGGCTTACAAAAGTATTTGCTGCACACGACAGGGGTTAAGATCCCTTTTATACAGACGTCACCCATACCAAACTCAAAAGAGGCCACATGGGCGCCTGGGAGATTCATATGGTTGAGTGACTGACTCTTGATTCCGGCTCAGGTCACGATCCCAGGGTCATGGGATTGAGCCCCACGTTGGGCTCTGCACTGGGCATGGAGTTTGCTGGGATCCTCTCTCTCCATCTTTCTCTGCCCTGCTCCCTTGCTCTCTCTTTCTCTTAAATAAATAAATAAATAAATAAATAAATAAATAAAGGCCATAGTCACAAGCACACAAAGGGTATAAAAAGGCCATTTTCCAGTTATCAGAGAGATGAAAAATTTGAAGATGAATACAAAAATTTTGCCCTATTAGATTGGCAAAGATTTGAGAAGTCTGGTGGAGGTTGATGTTTGGGTAAACACCCCCCATGTATATACTGTTGTCGAGAATGTGAAACATAATCTTCTTAAGGATAATTGGCCACAGGTACTTTAAAAGCCTTTATTAAATAAATAAAGAAATAAATAAACCTTTATAATGTTTGCAAATTTTGACCCCATACTTCCAGTGCTGGGAACTTCTGCTAATAAATATAGGAAAATGGGTAAATTGCGATTACACCCATATGATAGAAAATTGGGGGGTTCAATAATGAGAGTGTACTTTTTATAACCTACATGTTAACCTAAAAGAGAGTTTAAGGCACTATATAGAATGCAATGAAGAAAGGTATATACTCAAATGTTAACAGTGGTATTTCTGGGTATTGGGAGTACAAGTGATTTTAGGTTTTCTTTTCCAGCCTTACATATTTTAACATTTTCTATAATCGGTAGTTATTGCGTTTGCGACTTAAAACTTATTTATTAGGGGTGCCTGTGTGGTTCAGTGAGTTACGTGTCTGACTTCAGCTCAGGTCATGATCTCAGGGTTCGTGAATTTGAGCTCCACGTCAGGCTCTGTGCTGACAGCTCAGAGTCTGAAGCCTGCCTCTGGTTCTGTGTCTCCCTCTCTCTCTGCCCCTCCCCTGCTTGCATTCTGTCTCTCTGTCCCTCAAGACTAAATGTTAACAGTTTTTTTAACTTATTTATTAATTTCCCATTGCCTACCGCTATCTTTATGCCACTTCCAAGTAAAAAATAATTTACCTTCCACACACTGATATAACAAATGCTGTAAAAATGATGCCATCAGAATTTAATGTAAATAAAACATGAATAACGATTCTGACCATTACTACCGTGAAAGCATGCAGCTTAAGGATCATTTCATGTGACAATAGCGTCTCCGAGACATTGCTAGAAATATCTCTGCTCGTGGCTACTGGCCTTACAGAAAAACCGTCCTTCAAACATTTATGAACCCTCATTCACCAACAAATCCCGCTAGATGCATCACTGCACCTGTACCCTACGTCGGAAGTTCTTTACAATTCACAATACAGGCTGAAAAATCTCTTTCCGTAGACATGTCCACAGTCAGTAGTGGTTTCTCAATTTATATTTGGAAACGAGAGACTTAGCACTGGAAATGTACCTCTGGATAAGGAAGGAGGCTTTAGTCGGTCATAATAAGAAGAGGTGTCATTTCATATTATTGAAATGCCGTGTTTTGAGATCATTTTTGAAAGTCACTCCATCTTCTGGACACGCTCACATGCACACGTGGGAACTCTCCCACCCAACTCCTACACATAATCGGTGATCAATAGCTATCAGTTGAGAAAATGTGAGAGTGGAGTGGGGCGATGCCGTGTAGACAGTGCACAATATCCCAGCCCAATAGCATCTCACTTGCCCCTCTACTTCCTGTCCCTTCCTCTGGCATTCAACTACCTCTAGGCAACTACCCTGCTACTGATCACGAGTGATTCTAGAAACACAATTGAGGGGCGCCTGGGTGGCTCAGTCGATTCAGTGTCTGACTTCAGCTCAGGTCATGGTCTCATGGCTCATGGGTTCGATCCCTTCGTCGGCCTCTGTGCTGACAGCTCAGAGCCTGGAACCTGCTTCCAATTCTGTGTCTCCCTCTCTCTCTGCCCCTCCCCTGCTTGTGTTCTCTCTCTCTGTGTCTCAAAAATAAACAGATGTCAAAACAAAACAAAACAAACCACCACCACCAACAACAACAAAAACCCTAAAGTACAGTTCAATCCAGCCCTATTCTGGGATTTTAGAACACTTTATATCGACACTTAGAAGTTCTCTGTGACCTTGAACCAATCATTTACATCTTTGAGCCTCAGTGCTTACATCTGAAGAAGAGACAAAATAATTCTGCCCTTTCTGTTCCCGGCCATGTTACTGTCAAGATGTAAGATAAAACCAATGAAACCCTTCTTGTTGTAAAACTCAGGAAGTTGCATTGGTTTTAGGAACGTGTGCCCCTTACTATAATCTTTTTTATGTGATGCAACTTGTAACCGAGCCCTGCAGGGCTTCTTATTTATAAAGTTTCTGCAATCGCGTTGCTCAGAATGGGTTAGTTGGGATCGAGGCTGAAATGTGCAAGGACTGTACGCTCCACACTGCAGCCCGGGCCGCCCGCCCAGGGTCCCTAAATTCCTCCCCCTCACCTCTCCTCTCCCCTGCCCTCTGCAGATGTCCTCGGCTGCCTTGAAGAGGCAGACAATGAGCCGTCCATCACTCAAGAAGCTTCTCCCCGTCCAGAGCCGGCACTTCCTCGGCTTGTTTAGTTAGATGCATTGTTCAGGGTTGATCTGATTGCATTCCAAACAACAAACTCCACCCACAGTAAAGAGCAACAGACTCAAGTCACTAAGCATTTGAGCAAGCAGGGCATTATTCGGTAGACCGCCTTTGCCATTTTCAGTAAGAGCTTGAGGGCCACTCAGGAAGAGAATAAGCAGTTCTCTTGACACAGTGAATGAAGTCCAAACCAAACAAATTCCTCCCTCGGAGAAGCCCCGACACTGACACTTTTTCTTTGACGTGAGCAGATCGTGACCGGCTCTTGGGCTTCCATCCCACAAAAGCAGCGGGTTTCCTTTTCACCTGGCCCACCTTGGCCTAAATGGAAGCTGGTCCATTTTTATCTATTTACAGACATCTATTCCTTTTGCTCAGAACAAGAAAATCAAAACAAAAGAAACGAGAAAAACAAATGAGAAAACCAAAGCCAAGAAAAAAACTATGGTACGTCGCTGGACTTCCATACATGTGTGTGAGTAAACCAGTGTTTTAAGATGGATTTTGAACTTGTCGTGTTGCTCTTTGAACCTCCAGGAGTCTCTGCCACCTTCATATGGGGGTTTTCTAGCCTTTGAGAACCAGTTCATACTGTCGGGAATGGAATGATTTCCAAATTTTCACCAAGCAAACCATACTCTGTGAACATTCTTATGTCCATATGTGTGCTATGTCCTAATGGTTTAATTTCCAGAATTGGAATTACTGGGTCGGGATTTAAAAAAAAACATTTTGTAAAGACTTTTGAAATATCTGTCAAACTGCCCTGCAGATA
The DNA here is from genome assembly GCF_006229205.1 of Suricata suricatta. Classification (NCBI taxonomy): domain Eukaryota; kingdom Metazoa; phylum Chordata; class Mammalia; order Carnivora; family Herpestidae; genus Suricata; species Suricata suricatta. The sequence goes on from NC_043716.1 coordinate 7,852,427, forward strand.
AGTTTTTCCAATGTTCACCCCCACCAGCCATATGTGTATTCTTTACGGCTCAATTCATGATCTCATGGTCATAGGATCGAGCCCCACATCGGGCTCCATGCTGAGTGTGAAGTCTGCTTAAGATTCTCTCTCCCTCTGCCCTCCTCCCTGCTAGCACGCTCTCTCTTTTTCAAACAAAATAAAATTGTTCCAATTTTCACCCCGCCAGCCATATATGTATTCTGTACAGTATTATAATATTTAAACCCAGTGCCAACTTATGGGCTAAAGGAAATCTCAATGTTTATACCAGTGTCTTTGATTATGAATGAAAGGTGGCATTTTTGCATATATTGATCCTTTGAGTCTGTGTGTGTGTGTGATTATTGCATATATAAATATATATACACATATGTACATTTATTTTGTGTACATATCTATTTACATATATATATAGATAGATATAGATTAGATGATATAAACATACTGGCTCAGTTTTACTGGGTGTCTTGGAACTTATTTGTAAGGGATCCTGGCATATCCATACTAACAATATTAAATTGAATTGTGTCACAAATATATTCAATATGTCAGTTGTTTTAATTTGTCTTATGTTTTTTGTGTGCATTGTCACATAATTGCCTTTTTTTGTTCATTTTGCCCATTGAAAGTCCAAGCCTCCATTTTGGAGAAAGTGCCAAACTTTCAAGGAAGAAATGGGCCACTTGGAGAGCATCTCACGGCTGACATGTGGCCCTGTCACCCTTCCTCCCTGCAGACCCTGGTCTGCAGCCAGGTCTGAACATACTGATGTGGGGCACCTGGGTGGCTCAGTCCGACTTTGGCTCTGGTCATGATCTCACGGTTTGTGGGTTTGAGTCCTGTGTCGGGCTCTGTGCTGACAGCTAGCTCAGAGCCTGGAGCCTGTCTTCAGATTCTGTGTCTTTCTCTCTCTATGGCCCTCCCCTGCTCATGCTGTTTCTCTCTTTCTCTCTCTCTCTCAAAAAAAAAAATAAAACATTAAAAAAAATTGAACATATTCATTAACAAAAGAAAGAGGGTCTCTAGACAGAGTTAGCCTGGGTCCCCCACATGCCACCAGGACCACACCACCAAATGAGAAGGTCTTAGTGGCTTTCTGCTAGAATTTTCTCTGCATATTTCCCAAGGCGCTACACTTCTTCATCATGAAGAAGAATTATGATTTTGCATTGGCGAATTCATTACATCTGGACTTACCCGGGCTGTGCCTTACGGGGAACCCCTCAACATTTGAGCGTATCACGCCTCCTAGTTTCAGTGCTGAGTAAGGTTTGGGGTGATTTAGCTTAACACGAACCATGTCATCTCTTCTCCTGTGCCCGTCTCTCTGAGTATTGTTTTATTTGTCTTGTTACCCATTATAAATGTATGTTTCCTGTCATCTTCTGCCTTTGTATATGGCTCATGGATGAGACGTGTATTGACATTTTTTTAATGGGAAATATTACTCTAGCATTTTCCTACTTGGCCATTGGATTATGAGGGTAGACACCTTAAGTCATGTGAAAGTATACTTAGATCTCCTTTCCCAATATTTACACATTTTTATTTCCTTCTTGAAGTTTATTTATTTATTAAGAGAGTGAGAGAGAGAGAGAGAGCAAGCATGAGTGGGGAAGGGCAGAGAGAAAGGGAGAGAGAGGATCCCAAGCAGGCTCTGTGCTGTCAGTGCAGAGCCTGATGCAGGGCTTGATCCCACGAACCTCGAGATCATGACCTGAGCCAAAATCAAGAGTTGGACACTCATCTTACTGAGCCACCCAGGTGCCCTTCTCTTTCGACTTATAAAAGTGAAAGACAATACTAGTAGATTTTCCTCTATTGAGCTGTCCCGGCACTCCTAATCAAGATGTACTTCTCCTTTAAACACTATATCTGATTTTCCAGCTGCTTTCAGAATATTTTTTACATTGCACCACATGCACATTTGGTTGCTGTATTTTTTCTCTTCTTCACCCTCAAATATTCTCCCTGCCAGTAGAATGCCTAACTCTAGACTGAAGTCATCATGTGTCTTAAATCTCTTCAAGGCAGGTTTCAGAAAAACCCAGTGATAAGACAAATGTTGAATTAAGCACCTCAAAACACATCTTAATACAGAGGGAAAAAGCATTTGACATAATGCTTCTTTGTGATTAAAAATAGTAATCGGGGGCACCTGGGGGCTCACTTGGTTAAGGGTCTGACTCTTGATTTCGGCTTAAGTCATGATCTCATGGTTCGTGAGATTGAACCCCAAGTGGACCAGCACAGAGCTTGGCTGGGATTCATCGGTCACCAGGGAAATACAAAGCAAAACCGTAACGATAAACTCATTGGCCTGACTATAACAGACAAGATAGTAAGTGTTGCTGACGATGGGGAGAAATTGAAACCTCATGCATTGCTGGTGGGAATAGAAAATGGTGCAGTGACTTTGGAAAAGAGTCTAGCTGTTCTTCAAAAGGTTAGACATAGAGTTTCCATAGGACCCAGAAGATCTATTCCTTGCCACATACCCAAGAGACCTTGTAACACATCCGGTTCTGTTTTATTGGCCCAAAACAAGTCGCATGGCCAAACTCAACTCAGATGGGTTTAAATACATCTTGCCATGTACCTGGAAGAAAAACCAGAAATATTTACTGGACCATGCTAATACTTACTACAGTCTTCTCTCCTTCCCACCAAATCATCTTTCACAAGAGAACACATACTCTTCTTGAAGGAAACAAAATTCATTGCATCCAGCTCATTGTCTGGGATCTCAAAGCAACATCCCCTACCTCTCAATCAGAACTGATATGATTCCTCTTGGTCCAGAGTCCTGTGAAGGAAAAAGTCAAATTATCCATGTCCAGATGCATTCAATATGAAATAGTGAAACAGAAGGAATGAGGGTAAAGGGTGGTCATCTGTCTGGAAATTCTCTAATCTCCCCTGAAACATTTCAGTGACCTCTCCTCTAGGGTTATATGTATTTCCAGCTTTAGTCCTGGTTTGTCTTGTGGTTTGGAAGTCCTTGGGGCCCCTCTTCAGGGGATTTTCCCCTTATCCATGTTCTACTTTGGTTACTTCTAAACACTGAGCACTGGGGGCACCTGGGTGGCTCAGAGGTTAAGCAACCAACTTCAGCTTAGGTCATGATCTCACAGATCGTGGGTTTGAGCCCCACATCGGGCTCTGTGCTGTTACATCAGTCTGGAGCCTGCTTCTGAATTCTGTCTCCCTCTCTTTCTCTCTGCCCCTCCCCTACTTGCAGTCTGCCTCTCTCTCTCTCTCTCTCTCAAAAACAAACAAACATTTAAAAAATAAGTGAATAAAAAATAAACATGGGGCATGGGGACATGCCCGGAATCAGGAATCGGAATTTGCTTTCTTTGGGGACAGCTTCCCGCTCACAGATAATTGTGGTCTCCAGGTTTGTAGGCACTGTCGTCCTCAGCAATACAACTGTCTTCAGAACTTAGCTATCACATTTTATTTGAGTTAAGCTGATAGCAGATGCCAACAGCTTTCTGAAGAGAAGTCAAGTTTGTTATATTAACCGCATTTCATCGCCCTCCCCCTTTTCATTGTGAGTACCTTTGGCTTCTCAGCATTGATGCAAGAGCTATAGCCTTAATCTCTTTTTCATGAATTACTGATACAATAAAGATTTACCTGCATTGTCTAGAGTGTTTTTTCTTCCCTCCCAACCTCCTCTTCTTCCTTCTCTATCTTGCTATCTCTATGCCTCTCTCTCTCTGTCTCTCTCTCTCTCTGTCTCTCTCTCTCTCTGTCCCTCTCTCTCTTTTTGTCATTAACTGCAAAGATAGATTTTGATTTTCGATCCAGGGGCTTGACAATCTCAGTCACACTGAGATTCCCCCACACTTAGAAAATTCTGTTCTAGTTTGTCAGCTGTTGCTGAAATCTAGAACTAGATATACCTGTACTGAGAAGGACTGAGATCATTCCAAGTAAGAAATCTATGAAATAGAGATTGTAATGATGTGTCCATTTGGGGAAGAATGACTCATGCCTAACACCATGTGCTTTTAAATATTTTTTTATCTTACCAACTAGAATTCATAAAATATAAAGTGGAATTAATAGTTTAGGGCTAAAGTCCAGTGCTAATTTGAGTTGGAAGAAATTTAAAATTCAATTTATAACTGGAGTTGTTTTTTTGTTTTTGTTTTGTTTGTTTGTTTGTTTTCTCATTGTCATTTGACCTCCCTAAATGTATTTAAACATCTCCTAGGCTTTAGAGCAGGGCTGACAATTTTAATGCAGTCCACAAAGCTTTACCTGACCCAACGTACCTTTCTTCCCTTATCTTGATGCCTGCTTTCTTCCACTCGACCTGCAATCCATCCACAGTGTTTTCTAGTTGCGGAAATGGGACACATTCCTTCTAAACTCGGGAGGTGTACACACCAGTCCCTCTGCCCAGACCTCCCCATCCTCCTCCCTCAAACTCTTACCCTAGAAACGCCTTTTACTTGAGACCTCTAACTTCAGTAGTACTTTGCATTAGACCCAATGTTCGTGTCTCCATGAAATTCAAATGCTAAATCCTAACACTCAGTGTGGAGGGGGTGCCTTTAGGAGGGGATTAGGTCTTAGTCCTCATGAATGGAATCAGTGTCCTTATAAAAGAAACCAGGGGCCTCTGCTGCCCCTGCCATCATTGGAGGACATAGTACAATATGGCTGCCTATGAACCAGAAAGCAGGCCATCACCCGCTACTGAATCTTCCAGCACCTTGATCTTGGACTTCTCAGCCTCTGGATGGCTCACCCCTTCTCTGATCTGCCCAACGGGGTCCACTCTCTCTTTTCTGCCCTCACAGCCCCTTGTGGTGTGCCTGAAGATTCCTCATCACAGCTGTCATTCATTTGTTCTTGTTTATTTGTGTGATTGTTTGGGTCGCATTGCAATTCTATCTACTGCCATATCCCCACATCTTGAAAAATTCCTAGTTCACACAGGCACTCCAATATTTGTTGAAAAAATATACCTAGGCCATTTTTCCAAGATGAGAGACAGACTCAATCCTTTGCCTTTTGGGTGTCTGGAATTGTGGAAGAAAAACAAATCTGACTGCTTTCAATTAATAATTTGACTATTCAGGGCTTTTGTTTGGTTGATTTTACTGCTTTCACCTGTATAAAGATAAAAATTTGTCACGAGTAATATTTTCTTGAACTTACTAATATCTTCATGAGTAGCTTATCCTTGGATCTTTTACCCTTTAACCAGATAATGTGAGGTCTTGCTGACCTAAGCCAGTATTTTCAAATATTTCTTGTTTTAAATGAGTTTCAGAAGGTAGCATAAGCTTCCAGGTTTTCATTTTGTCTCTTCTTGGATTTTCAGAAATCTTTATTGTTGATTTTGCATCTTTACAAATCTGCATTTATCAAAAAAGATACACATACCTGTCTTTCACCTCAGAAAGAAAACTACCTGTTGGTTGAACCCAATTGAGAAGGAAAATAAGCTAACTAGCTATTTTGTTGTTGTTGTTATTATTATTATTATATTAAGAAGCTATTTAAAGGGAAATCCAGATGCAGCTAGAATACCCATGAATCTGGAAGCCAAAATCCTTGTAGCTGATTGTTGGGAAATCTGATTTAATGCGCTCCACTTAAAATAATCCCATGTGCCATTTATTTATTTAATTTCTTTTTGTTAAGCACTCTGTGGGCCCCTGTGGTAAATTGGTGTCGTGAGATTTTATGAAGAGACACATAAAGAAAGTCTGATCCTCTTTGCCAGTTCCTCAGTAAGTCATAGCGTGCCAGGAAAAGCCACCGATGCAAGAAGACAAGACAGCATCCCTATGGATTCATGCGCCGTAAATGAGAAAATGTGTGCGACAGCATGGGCCTGGTGCGGGCTTATAGTTGGCTTATCCATTCACGTCTTCATTCTACTGGAGGCTGGAGTTAGAGCCGAGTTAGCTCTTTATGTCGAGCCACAGACAGATCCCCTCCCAGATCTGCGGACGCCCACCCGCACCTCGGCCGTGTCTGGTGCTTTCCCTTCTCACTGTGCCCATTGGTCGCTTTTGGGTATAACAGTGCCCTGACATCAACCACTCCTACATCCAATATTAACCTTTAGTCTTCAAGAAACGCGCAGCCCTAAGGTAAACTCTAACCCAAGTGCGTTTTGGGGAATGTATACACTCCACTGTCGGCATAAACCTTCACCTGGGTCGCTGGCTGTTCTGGCCAAATGGCAGGCGGGACCTGACGTGTGATTGGTTCAGGCCTCCAATAAAAAAGATAATAAAAGAAATATTTGGTGAGAAAAATGCTTTTATGGAACGTTGTGTAACTCATACTTTTTGGTGGTGCTCTAACGTCAGATTTTACAACCGGGTAGTTAGAGTTGGCTCCGTGTTTTAAAGGTCTGGGAAATTTAAAAGCAGAAGAGATACTCTCTGTAGCTTTGTAAATTCAGAGAACAAGGCAGGCGCATAGGATACTTTGCGCTCCGCCGGCCGGCTTCTGGGCTTCTTCCTCTGGGGCGATCTTCTGCTCTGTGATCCGCTGTGCCTTCAACAAAAGATGAGGAAGGTAGCACATGGTGCCAAGGAGCTCTGGGTTTTCCAAGAGAGAAGCAAATTCGTCCTGACTCAACCCACACCCTGGCAAGGTCATTCATGATCGGAGGTTTGAGAAGAGCCCCAGCCTGTTGCCTGTGAGCGGAAGGGAGACCAACCCGATGGCTCAAATCCACAAGTTGCATTGTTCTACTTCAAAACCAACCCACCTTCCTCTGACGACGTGCCTTTATGAATGAGCAGCTCAAACGGACCACACCTTGGCCCCTGCTAGAACCTTCTGGACAATAGGAAAGAGACACTTCAAGGGCGTTTGACTGCACTGTCCTCGGAAAAGGCTGAGCACGAAGCAATCCAGATATGAATCTCCACTGGGAAAATTGTAAAGACCACACTTACCACACCCTACAAATTAGCATTACCCAGAATGCCAATTCTGAATTATAGAAGAAAAAAAAAACCCCACAGAATAAATGGTCTTTAAAATTAAAAAGGGAAGTGCCTGGGTGGCTCCGTAGGTTAAGTGTCTCACTTCAGCTCAGGTCACAATTTCACAGTTCCTGAGTTCGAGCCCTGCATCTGACTCTGCTTACAGCTCTCCCTGGAGCCTGCTTTGGATTCTGTGTCTCCCTCTCTCCATGCTCCTCCTCTGTTCACTCTCTCGTTCTTTCTTTCTCTCTCTCTCTTTCAAAAATGAACATTAAAAAATTATAGAAAAAGATTTAAAATGTACTTGGTTTCAGCTCAGGTCAGGATCTCACAGCTTCGTGGGTTCAGCCTTGCATCAGGTTCTGTGCTGACAGGACGGAGCCTGCTTGGGATTCCCTCTCTCTCCCTCTCTGTCTGGCCCTCCCCTACTTGTGCTGTCTTTGCCTCTCTCAACAAAAATAAATAAATAAATTTTAAAAATATTTTTAAAAATTAAAAACATTAAAGAGGTATATTTGCTTGTGCACTAGGGTTCTACAATGAGCACTTTTCATTACACGGTGTTTCTGTTCTCTCTCACTTCGGTATGTTGGTGCAACTCTAGGATGCTTGTTTGCAGCTCCATAGACTAGATAAATCCAGCTCAGGACACAAAGAATGTCACATCATTTGCAGAGACGATGCCACTGTCCACTTTTAGAAAAGTAGCCCTAATGCTTTAAGTTAATTATCCCAGAGAGGAGGGCTTGATCCTCTTGTGGAAGCCACAGATAAGCGTGTGCAATATGTCTGGTTTGGATTCGGAACACAGCAGGAGCCCAGGGTCCAGACAACAGCGAGAGGAAGGGAAATAAAACACACACCACTGACTATTCCAAGATCGTGTCCCGATCAGTCAGGCACTTAAATTGTGATCATCTGTGTTTAGGGCAGAAATCTCTGGATGAAGAGAGAATGACGAGTCAGAAATTCTATTATTCTTTTCATTTAACAATATGTATTCTTATGCATTTGTAAGGACTATGTGGGTAAATCATAAATGGTAATTACTAGAGCAGAGCGTGTTTACATTTTAAAGTGTTGGGGCACCTGGGTGGCTCAGTCAGTTGAGCGTCCTGCTTCGGCTCAGGTCATGATTTTGTGGTTTGTGGATTTGAGCCCCACGTCGGGCTCTGTGCTGATGGCTAGCTCAGAGCCTGCAGCCTGTCTTCAGATTCTGTGTCTCCCTCTCTCTCTGACCCTCCCCTGCTCATGCTGTCTCTCTCTCTCTCAAAAATAAAGCACTAAAAAAAATTAAAATGTTGCCTGCATTTCCAAAGTAGTTGTGCAATTTATTCTCTCCTTTGGCTGGGTATTATGACCACCAACATTCCATATGCATGTATATTTAATATGCATTAGTTCCATATGTATGTATATATAATATAATATAATATAATATAATATAATATAATATAATAATATACACACACATATATGTATGCTATATGGGCCATATAATATATACTTAATACACATTTAATATATATATTATATGTACTGATATATATTATATGAGTATAATATATGTGTAATATAATACGTGTACATAATATACATGTGATGCATAATATACATAACCTATATAATGCAGTATACTAGTATATTATATGATATAATATAATATAAATATATATCCATATATATAACATATATACAATACATATAATATATATACAGAATATATATGTATATATTTTTTAGAATTGGACTTCTTTAATAAGTAGCAAAGTTAAATATATTAATATATTTTCATAGGTTTGGTTATTATAAATTGTTACTTATAGTAATTTATAAATTGCTATATTTAAGATATATTATGTTATATAGGTATATTATAAATTGCTATATACTGTCCAGGTGGATAGTATATCTTTTCTTATTTTAATTATAAGAATTTTTAAGCTTATTTATTTATTTGGAGAGAGAGAGTACAAGCAGGGGTGGGCCAGAGAGAGAGGGAGAGAGAGAGAATCCCAAGCAGGATCTGCACTGACAGCATGGAGCCCACCACGGGGCCCAAACCCATGAACCATGAGATCATGACCTGAGCCGAAACCAAGAGTCAAACACTTAACCCGCTGAGCCACTTTGTCACCCCTCTTGTTTTAATTTTTGTAGTATTATTTTATGACAATTAAGACAATTTGGATACCAGAAGTATAAGTATTTTTACTGGAATATTTGGAGTGGAAGCAGAGCAGGGCTGTGGGGGAGGTGATGAGATGCAGCCACGGGGTGTGAGTGTCTGTGAACACCAACATACACACAGACAAGGCAATTAAAGAGCCAAAGCAAAAGTCCATGGACAACATTTTACGAAACTAAATGGCAAGGTTGCCTTGCAAAGACCAAAACACATGTAAGTACAACCATGGGCAAATCCAAGATTGCACAGGATGGGGTCGATTCACAAAAGCAAGGGGGAACAGGGGCACCTGGGTGGCTCAGTCGGTTGAGCATCCGACTTCGGCTCAGGTCACGATCTCACAGTTCATGAGTTCAAGCCCCGAGTGGGGCTCTGTGCGGACAGTACAGAGCCTGCTTGGGATTCTCTTTCTCTCCCCTCACTGGCCTTCCCCAACTTACCCACATGCACTCTCTCTCTCAAAATAAATAAAAATATTAAAAAATAAAATAAAATACAATATCTTTAGAAGAAAAAAATGAAGGGGGAGACAACAGGACAGTGTCTGAGGGACTTGGGGCTGCAGAACAAGAAACAGCCAGCAGAAGTTGAAGGAAAGTATTACAGGCTATGTGGGGGAAGTAATGGAAATTTATTTGTTTACAATTCCATAGATTGGAAGTGCACAGTCAAGATCTCAACAGAGGTTGGTGTCTCTGGAATTCTCACTCCTTGGCATGCAGACGGCCATCTTTCCCCCCTGTCTTCACTTGTTCCTCCTTCTGTGTGTGTCTGTGTCTTAATCTCTCCTTGTGAGGACACCTGGCATGCAGGATTAGGGCCCACCCTCATGACATCATTTCACCCTAATTACCTCATTAACGATGCTGTCTCCAGATGCAATCATATTCTGAGGTCCTGGGGGTTAGGAGCGCAACATTTGGGCTTTGTGGGGACACAGTTCAGCTCACAATGGAACATGATGGAAAGTGGGCAAGTCAATGTAAGCACAGCTGATAAAACAAGGAGGCCTGGAGAAAGCAGCCCCTAGTGTGGTCAGGTCGCTGTGAACTCTCAGCTGACTCGCCTACCAAAGCAGCCTGCCAGGACAGAGCTCGGCACTGAGCACAGATACCCGGGACTGAGCAGAAAAAGAGCGAGAAAGAAGGAAAGAGGCTCAATAAAACTGAGGAAGTGAATCATGGAAAGAGCCTAAATGTCCATCACCTGACGAGTGGATCAAGAAGATGTGGTATATATACACAATGGAGTACTACATGCAATGAGAGGGAATGACATATGGCCATTTGTAGGAAAGTGGATGGACCTTGAGGGTGTCATGCTAAGCGAAATAAGTCAGGCGGAGAAGGACAGATACCACATGTTTGCGCTCATAAGTCTAACGGGAGAAACCTGACAGAGGACCATGGGAAGGGGAGGCGGGGAAGATAGTTGGGGAGGGGGAGGGAAGCAAATCATGAGACTCTTGAATACTGAGAACAAACTGAGGGCTGAAGGGGAGGGGGAAGGGGGAAGGGGGAAGGAGGGTAATGGGCATGGAGGAGGGCACCTGTGGGGAGGAGCCCTGGATGTTGTGTAGAAACCAACTTGACAGTAAACTATAAATAAAATAAATAAATAAAGAATCTAAACCTTGAAAAAAAACCTGAGGAAGTTGAGGAGGGAGAAGCAATGTCCAGCCGCCATATTTTCCAACAAATTTATTCTAAGTGTTACTCAGAAATGAGAGAAGAGAGGTACTCCAAAGTTAGAAAAGTGGAGCACCTGAGTGGATCAGTCAGTTGGACGTCCAGGTTCACCTCAGGTCATGAACTCACGATTTGTGGGCTCAAGCCCCACATCAGGCTCTATGCCGACAGCTCATAGCCTGGAGCCTGCTTTGGATTCTCTGTCTCCCTCTCTCTCTGTTCCTCCCCCACTCACACTATGTCTGTCTGTTTCTCTCTCAAAAATAAAAAAAGATTAAAAAAAATTTTTTAAGTTAGAAAAACTACCTGGAACCACATCTTTTACAAAATTTTAGATAAACAAACTTCACATAAAAATGAGCAAGGGAAAGATATCAAGATCAAATCCCATAAAATGTATTCAACTTTGTTGACTTACTTACATGTAATAAAATTTATGCGTTTTAAGCACACACGCCAATTAGTTTTGACCGATGTGTACGATCACGTGACCACTGTCTCCCCTGAGACAGAGAACATTTCTAATGCTTCTGCCTTTGCATTTAATCCTCCCCATCACCCCTGCTCCAGACAATCAGTCATCTGACTTCCATCACTATAGACTAGTGCTGCCCAGTCTAGAATTTCATTTAATGAAACCGTAGAGTAGATGTTCTGTTGTATCTACATACTTTCACTGAGTAGAGTATCTGTAAGATTCACCCATACTGTTTCTTGGGTAATAGTTAGGTATTGCTTTATTGCTGAGTTCTATTCCATCATATTTACTATATATGTTATTTTGTAGATACATTAAAATTTATTAGGCTTTGCATGCATATGTTTTTGTTTCTCTTGGGCTATGAGTGTATTTGCTGAGGCATATGGTAAGTGTGTGTTTGGCTTTCTAAGAAGCTGTCAGAATGTCTCCATCTCTCATAATTTAGCATGATGCCGCACCCCACCAACATTTTATGAGGGTTCCCACTTGCTCCATATCATCAACTTTCAATATCGTCAGGGGGCGCCTGGGTGACTCAGTCAGTTGAGCATCTGACTCTTGATTTTGGCTCAAGTCATGGTCCATGGGATTGAGCCCCACATCAAGCTCTGTCTGATGGTGCAGAGCCTGCTTGGGATTCTCTCTCTCCCTCTTTCTCTGCTTCTCTCTGTCTCTCTGTCTCTCTGTCTCTGTCTCTCAAAACAAAGAAATAAACATTTAAAAATAGTTGGGTTTATGTTTAAGTTTTGCCGCTCAGTTAGGTATACAATGGTATCTCATTGTGATGTTCATTTGTATATACTTGATGTCTGAAAAGAATCAGCATATTTTCATATGCTTACCGGTCATCTGTATATTTGTATTGTGATGTGCATATTAAAGGCTTAGCTCATTTTTTTGCCCACGTTGATTATTTTTACTGAGATACAATTGATAGACCAGAAAATGTACTCTTTTAGAGTGTACGGCTTTAGAATAACGTGCTCCTGCCTTCAACCTTGTCTAGTTTCAGAACATCTTTATCACCTCACAGAGAAAACCGATACCCACTAGCAGTTTTATTTGTGTCTTCTGCTTCTAGTTCCTTTTCTTGTATTTGTTTTGCTCTTTTCTTTCATTCCTTTCGGTTAACGGAATGCATTTTACTGCTGTCTTTCCTCTCTTGCTTTCTTAGATATAATTCTTGTGGTTATCTTTTAGTTACTGCACTAGCACTAACAGATGTTGGTATCTTAGAGTCTATTAAAAAGTAATATTGTAAACTTACACTTTCACTCTGGACTCTTCCCACCTCCTACTTTTACTCTTTCACTTCCTCAGTTCATTACACTGAACTTTTCCCACTCTGCTTTCCATTCCCACTCATGCCTCTAATATACTTACAACATTGTAATTCTACTTACCCATGGCCCATCCTTTGTACACTCATTGTTGTCTTTAATTTTCTTTTTTATTTTTATTTATTAAATTTTTTTTAACATTTCTTTATTTTTGAGAGACAGAGAGAGACAGATCATGAGCAGGGGAGGGGCAGAGAGAGTGGGACACACAGAATCAGAAGCAGGCTCCAGGCTCTGAGCTGTCAGCCCAGAGCCTGACGTGGGGCTTGAACCCAGGAACTGTGAGATCATGACCTGAGCTGAAGTCAGACGCTCAACTGATTGAACTACCCAGGTGCCCCTTAATTCCTCTTTTTAATGTTTATTTATTTATTTTGAGAGAGAGAGAGAGAGAGAGAGAGAGAGAGAGAGAGAGAGAAAGAACAAGCGGAGGAGGAACAGTGTAAGAAAAAGAGAAAGAGACTCCCAAGTGGACTCCACACTCAGCACAGAGCTGGACACAAGGTTCGGTCTCATGACCGGGAGATCTTGGCCTGAGCCTACATTGAGAGTCTGCTGCTTAATTGACTGAGCCACCCAGGCGCCCCTGTTGTCTGGTATTTCTATAAACATTATAACTCCCACTCTATAGAGTATTTAACTTTAATTTAATCAGGCAGTTATATAAGGAAATTATGAGAACAAAGGTCTTTTATATTTTCCAACTTATTTATGTTTCCAGTGTGCTGCGTTGTTTTCAATAGACCCTTCAGCCTGAAAGGCAGGATTTAGCACCTCTCATAGTGCAAGTTTTCTGACAATAATTCTCTCAGTTTTTACTTATCGAAAAATATCTTCATTTCACTCTCATTTTTGCAGAGTATTTCTCTAGATATGTAAGTTTAGGTTGATAATTAGTTTTCCTAGTGTGATAAATCTGCTGTAACACTGTCCCCCAGGCTTTGTTGCATTTGGTAAAGTAGCCAGTGATTATTTTTAGCTTTGTCCCTGTGTATACCGGGTATTCTACACCTCTTTTAATTCCCCTGTGACTTTCAAGATTTTCTCTTTACATTTGGTTTTCAACAGTTTGGCTACAATTCGCCCAGATGCCATTCTTTTTATATTTACTGCATTTGAATTTGGCTGAATCGTTTGGATTGATAAATTTGTGTTTTTCATCAAATTTTGAAAATTGTTGGCTGTTTTTTCTTCAAATGTTTTCTTCAGTATTCTTCATTTTCCCCTGTTTCCCATATACCTCTCTTCTACTTTAAGATCTAATTACATTTATATGAAACCATTTTATACTGTCCCATTTGCTGTGACTTCTCTCTTTTTTCATCATTTTTTACCTCTCTTGTTTCAGATTGGATAATTTCTAATGTTCTGCCTTCAAGTTTACTGTCATTTTGCCATCACTACTGTACTATTAAATCCATGAAGTACATTAAGGTTTTTTTTCTTTTTTTACTTTTAAGTTCTAGAATTTCCATGTGGTTCTTATGGTTTTCATAGTTTCCATTTATATTTTTGGTATTCTCTATTTTTTTGCTCCCAGGACCATATTTTTCTTTACTTTTTAAACATATTTGTGTTTATTATTTTTTGAGCATATTTTCCCAATTATGTTTGTTTTGTATGAATCATGATTTTTAAATGAAATTATAACATAGATGTACTCTGCAAATACACCGTAGAGACTCTAGAATCCATTATTGCCACTTTTTTTTAAGTATTCTTTAAAAGTATTCTTTTTAAAAATTTTTAATGTTTATTTTTGAGGCAGAGAGAGACGGATCATGTGAGGGGGTTGGGGGGTGCTGGCAGAGAGAGAGACACAGTATCCGAAGCAGGCTCCAGGCTCCGAGCTGTCAGCACAGAGCCCAATGCGGGTCTTGACCTCATCAACTGTGAGATCATGACCTGAGCCAAAGTCGGACACTCAACCGACTGAGCCACCCAGGCAGCCCTGGAGCATATTCATTTTTGTCCTAGTAAGTCAGTAAATTTCCAGTTCATCTCTTTGTGCTTCTAGACTCTCCCAGAACCTGTAACTTGGCAGGACCAGTCATCAAGTTCTGTCTGCTTGGGCTTAATTGTAGGCTTTGTTCAGGTGGATCTAGACTGAGCTTTATACATTTTTCATTCTAAAGGCAGTTTTTGCAGTATTTCAGCTGGATCTCAAGGTATTGGTGAATTGTTAAGGAGATCTCTGCTGAAGCCCTACCTCTCCCATCCCCTGGCCCCGTTCTTCCCCCAACATTGCTTGACCTCTAGTGTCTCTTCCTTCTCGGCCCCAGAAGCAGCTGCCACCTGTCAAGCCCTGGACGGACCCACTGTCGTAAGTGGGGTATATTTGTCGGCAACAGACTCACAGGAGATCCCCGTACGTGGGCTCCTGGGCCTGAGTCTCCATGGAGTTCCTCACCCCTGCTGCCCTGTCCCTACATCCCAGTCACCGAAGCTGCTCTGAACTCTGATGGTGTCCTTGTCAGCTCAGAAGAATCCTAGGCTCTGCTCAAGATCCAGCTTTCTATGCTGGAGTCAGGAAGTTCTCCCCCCACCCCCACACACAAAAACCACCAGGAATTATATGTCTTACTCTGTGGGTTTTCCTTTTCTCAGCAAATGTCTCTTCTTCACAGGCTCCAAACAGTTGCTTCATGTATTTTGTAACCATTATACAGTTGTTTTAAGTGTTGGAGGACTAGTCCAGTACTGCTTATTAAATTATGTCTGGAAGCTGAAACTATACCACAAAAATTTATTGTAAGATAAAAGATAATGAGGAGCCTAATAATTTCTCTGCAGACAATGACAACATGCCAAAGGCTGGCCATGGAACATATCAAAACTTCAACCACTCCTTTAAAAGCAATAAAAGGTATTAAGTGTATCATACAAGAGCATGAAAGAACACGATAAGTCAGAGTCAGAAATGTTCAGAAGTGAGGTGCCAAAACTTGGACAAGGTTTATAAATATTTATAAACATTTTAGTAGAATGAAATAAAAAAAAAACTAGGGGAGGCCTGAGTGGCTCAGTCAATTAAGCATCCAACTCTTGATTTCAGCTCAGGTCATGATCTCATGGTTCGTGAGTTACAGTCCCGTGTTGGGCTCAGCGCTGACAGTGTAGAGCCTGCTTGGGATTCTCTCTCTCTCTCTCTCTCTCTCTCTCTCTCTCTCTCTCTCTGTCCTCCCCCCACCTCTTTGCCCCTCCCCCACTTGCACGCACACTCTCTCTCTCTCAAAAGAAATAAATAAACTTTAAATAAAAAATAAAAACTAAAAAAGAAGAAATCAAAAATTAAAACAGTGGGAACACAGAGATAATAAACAGAAAACAAATAGCAACCTAGAAGATACAGAAGGTGAAAACAAAGAAGTTTCTAACAATCAAAAACTCAATGAACAAAACAGAAATAGTAAGTATTGGGGCAAATATCACAGAACTACTTTTCTTCTCTTGAGTTCTTTAAAATATGTTTGACAGCTAATAATAAAAATTATAACATTATCTGATGGAGTTTTCAATGAATGATGTGATACATAAGAAAACTAGATCACAAAGATGGGGAGACCACAGGGACCTACGTGGTGATAATACTTTTACATTTACTACATTTGAAGTGGTAAAATATTGATTCTTTAAAAAAAATTTTTTAAGTATATTCATTTTTGAGAGACAGAGCATGAGCAGGGACAGGGAGAAAGGCAGACACAGAATCGGAGTGGGCTCCAGACCCTGAGCTGTCAGCACAGAGCCTGCCAAGGTGCTTGAGCCCACAGACCATGAGATCATGACCTGAGCTGAAGTCAGTTGCTCAACCCACTGAGCCACCCAGGTGCCCTGGTAAAGTATTGATTCTAAATAGACTATGAAATGTATATTTTAATACAAAGAGTAATAGGTAAAAAGGAGAGAGACAGATTACAGCTCGATAGATAACTATACTAAAATGAGCAATAGATAAATAAGAAGGGGATGTTTTAAAAGGTTCAATTATTATAAAAAGAAGAAAGGAAAAGAGAAACAAAGAATATTAATGGAAACTGAATAATAAAATAGTATACTTAAATGCAAACATACCAAAGGTAACATTAAATGTAAATGGTTTAAACACACCTATTAAATATAGATGTCAGAAGGTATTTGAAAAGCTGATACAACTACTTCTGTGTACAGAAATTCTCTTTAATATAATGTTATACATACATCAAAATAAAATAATTAAACACCTGGATATATACAGGTCATAAAAAATCAAAAGAAGACTGAAGTGACTATGTATATACAGGAAAAAGTGTATTTTAGAGCAAAAAAACTATCAGGAATAAAGAGGGAATTGTATATTAATACTACAAATCAATTTACCAAGAAAACATAACCCGCTACTGTATATATGTATGTAACAACAGAGTTTTAAAAAATATGTGAAGTGAAGCTAATGAAACTGAAAGGAGAAATAAATGCTAAATTAACAATGGAGATTAACGTCTTCTATCTCTCACTAAAATACAGAACTAGTAGATAAAGAAGTGGCAAGAATATAAAGGAACTCAAAACACTGTCATCAAATTGGATTTAATTGACATTTATAGAATTTTCTATTCAATAACAGCAGAATATGCATTTTTTCAGTATACACAGACCATGCAACTGGATAGACCATATCCTAGGTTTTTAAGCAAACCTTATCAAATTTAAAATATACAGAGCATAATCCCTGAATATAATGGAATTAAACTAGAAATTAACAAGAGAAAGTTAAGGGGAACATATTTAAGCGCTTGGAAATTAAACAACACATTTATACATAATATATTAGTCAACGAGATGTTTCAGGAAAAAGTTAGAAACATTTTTTAGCTAGGATAATATAAAGAAAAGAAAACCCAACACATCAAAATTTGTAGGTTTCAGGTAAAACAGTGCTTACTTGGAAGTAATACCATTAAATGCTTATATCTGGAAACAAAATGGCCTCAAAACAAAAATTCAAGCTTTCATCTTAAGAAACTAGAAAAATTAGGGGTGCCTGGAAGGCTGTCAGTTAAGTGTCTGACTTCAGCTCAGGCCGTGATCTCACTGTTTCTCAGTTTGAGCCCTGCATCAAACTCTGCGCTGACAGTTCAGAGCCTGGAGCCTGCTTTGCATTTTGTGTCTTCCTCTTTCTCTGCCCCTCCCCTTCTTGCTCTCTCTTTCTCTCAAAAAAATAAACATTTAAAAAATAAATGGTTTCTTTTATGTCATATGAATTGCAGCTCAATTTTTATGAGTCCAGGCAAAAACAGCAAGCCTTACAAGAGAAAGAAAATTAGACTATCTGATTATTGATGACAACTATTTATGCCAGAATAAAATGTAATAACGTGCATGAACTAATTCAAAGAAGGGAAATAGGAGCGAAAGATTTTATATCTAGCAATCGGACTTTCAAATGTAAAAGGTACACTTTGTGGGCAAAGTGTAAGAACTCAAGGACTTGGGGTCCCATGTAGCCTTCCTGAGGGGTAGTCAGAGAGCCAGCCTTAGACAACCAAAGTGATTCCAGCCACGTCCACATAAGGACTGGGAGACTTGAACACTTAGGTACCTCATAGAACTAACAGTTAAAAACGTTGATTAGAGAAAATACAGCCTGTAATGGATTTATAAATTATTAAGATAATATTGTTTTTAAACATTTATAGTATTTATAGATTGTTTTTGAAACATATAGATCATTTTAGATATTGGAAAGAAGGTTGAGATTGCATATAAAATCCACTTTTATGCTATTCCCTAGAAGTATAGCGAAGCCTATAATATTAGTATTGTTTTCTAAGACTGTTGTCTATGTAGAGTGTAATCAGGTAAATGAGTCACTCTGGGGAATTCCATCATTCCCTGTGTCGTTAAGAATGATGATTCTCTGGGCCCCTGGGTGGCTCAGCTGGTTAAGCTGCAGACTCTTGGTTTCAGCTCAGGTCATGATCCCACGCTTCGTGAGATCGAGCCCCACATAGAGATCCATGCTGACCGTGCGTGGAGCCTGCTTCTGATTCTCTCTCTCTCTCTCTCTCTCTCTCTCTCTCTCTCTCTCTCTCTCTGTCTCTCTCGGCACTTCCCCCATTTGTGCTTACTCACTCTGAAAATAAATAAATAAGCCAAAAAGTTGTTTCTAAAAAAAAAAAAAAAAAAACAATGATTCTCCTTGTCGAAGAAAGAGGGTGACCATATAATACACAAGAGTGTTTTTAAGAAGCAACAATGCTGCGATCTCAAGTTTGAATTATAACTTTTAGTATGAATTCATGAGGTCTATTTTATGTATAATATATGTGTTTCTCCTAGCTCTGTTCCATGAGCAGTTTGTGACAGAGAGCATCTCTAGTACGCCAATATTATCTTGGAATATCAATTCTTACTAAAACAGATGTGGGTTTTTTTTTTTTTCAATTTTTAAGAAGTGGCTGATTCTACCTTTGTGGCAGGAAACGTAGCCGTCGTCCTTGGAGTAGCTCATACCAAATAGCGTGGACACTCTCCCAAATGACTAGGTTCATGTAAAAGGACTCAGAAACCAATCTGAAGATAGTCCCCCTGACCAAAACCAGAACAGCTTGAGTTTCCATAAGATAATCATCTTGAGGGGAAGAGCACTGGGTGTTGTTGTATGGAAAACAATTTGACAATAAAATATTATGGAAAAAAAAAAGATAATCATCTTATAGTAATTGCAATACATTGAGACCCATCAAAAATGTTCAATTCCTTGAGCTCCCAATGACGCATATATTCTTTTAAAACCTAATTAGTCACCTGTGGAAGTCAGTGAGGAGTTGTGTAATTATCTTCAGACTGGTAAATTTAAAAAGAAAAAGAGGCTGACGTTTATTTATCTTTCCTGTCTGAATGGTCACTCGGGGTGTTCAAGCAGTGGAAGAAGGGTACAGCCTATTTATTTATTTGTTTGTTTATTTATTTATTTATTTAAGTTTATTTTGAGAAAGAGGGAGAGAGAGAGAGTGGGGCAGAGAGAGAGAATTCCAAGCAGGCTTGAGCCCCACACAGGGCTCAAGCCCCCAAACTGTGAGATCATGACTTGAGCCAAAATCAAGAGTCGGATGCTTAATCGACTGAGTCACCCTGGCACCCCAGAGGAGGGTCTATTTATAAAAGTATTTTTCAGTGAATACATAAAATATAAATGATAGAATTAGAATGTCACCATATTGCAACCCCTTTCTAAATTCATGGATAGAAATATGATGCATCAACAGGTGCCCACATCATTAAAAATGAGAGACATATTTTCTCCCTCCTGGTGAAAGAAGCCAATGTAGTCTTACCACAGGATCCAGTCATGAGGCTGATGTAGCGTCTGAGCCCAAATGGCAGCGTGCAGGGACTGGGGGCTGGGGTCCCGCTCAGCTGCACCTTGGGAATGCAGTTAGAGAACTCCCTTCTCTGGAAGACCGCACAGGTCCGATGGGCGGGGGGCACTTCAAACTAAATTGGAAAAGGAAAAGAAAGGAATGAAGGGGAAGCATGTAGAGTAAAGATTTAGAACACACATATTTTTTAATGGGTGAGATTAAACTACTATGTCCAGGGATGAGAAAACTATTTCTACACCCAGATGGCGATTATAAGGGTATCCACGTTAGAGGAACACATGAAGTCATGTATGTGTGTGGTTTGGTATGTATTCATGGTTTATTTTATAATAAAAGGGGGAAAATATCTATTTTTTATTGATTGTGGTTCACCTTGAAAGTTTTTCTGAGCCCAAGATTTTATAAATATTGACCCATGTATGTTTTTGCACACTTTACGTGACTAACTTTATAATTCAATTATTCGTGTGTCTAGAATTGCTGTTTAGTGTATGGCCGGATGTAGGGGTTTCATTTTACCATTCTTTCATTCTTTGCAGTGTTTCAAACTGGGTTTTATTTTTGAAAAAGTAAGGCATGCATACTTATGATGTAAGGGTTCACTCTGAAATTATGGTTTTGAGCCAGAAATCTCATGTGGAGAGATTTCTTTGGAAGAACTTGAATACATTGTCATGGTCATTAACCTAGTGATTAACTGATTCTCTTTTTGAATCAATTTTGGTCACTTGCCTGTAAAAAATTAATTTCAAATAGAATTTTTATTTTATGGATATATACATGTCCTTTCAGATCTCTAAAAATTTTCATACTAGATTCCTAGATATATCTTGATCTATATATCTATATCTATAGATAGATAGATAGATCTCCTTGATTTGATATGACAAAAGTTTGTCTCTCTTTCATGATTTTTTAAAGTATCTGTTCCTGAATTTAGAAATTCTGTCACTTGCTTCCAAGTCAGTACTTTTTATTTTTCTTTTTTCTTCTTTCCTTTGTTATCTATATTTAATGATATGTATGTTTACTTTTGTTCTGTTTGGATAAATTTTCAAGGCAATGGATTTGCTCCCAACCTTTGCTTGTGTTACTATATAGTTGGAAAAGTAGTATTTGGTGTTACTATTTTCTGACCAGCTCGTGATTTTTCTATCTGATTTTCTTTTACCTAGGATTAATTGGAGAGAACTCTGTGGCTTTTTTTTCTCAGCGGTTTGGAATTTCAAAACAAATTTATACATATTTTAAAACAAAACAAATAATGTTCTTTCAAATAATGTCAGACTCTGTTAGAAAATGTGGCCCAGACAGATTTTCTTTACAGGCTAATGGATTGATAGATATTCAAAGCTTATAAGTATTTCATTAAAGACTGAACAAAAACTAAAGTATGAATTGGTGGAAAGAACTCTCTAATAAAGAAGGCTGGTTTTGGGATTTTTCTTTCCTGAATGGCGTCCATTTGGGGAAATATTCTGTCCATGAGATTCAAGTAAGTCACACCCCAAAATGTAGTCCCCTCTATTGTCCTTTCTCCCCTCCTGGAGGCCTTACACTGAGCCAGTCAATCATGGAATTTGGGGTAGAACAAGGGAAAATGCATTTTTCTTTCCACAAGTGTTGCCAAACTGGCAACATGTGGGCTGAGGCTGTTTGTGCCCATCTGACCACATTGTGAGAGCTGGTCTGACAGTGAATCCAGCTCAGTGCAGGGCGGAGAGACAATGTTCTTTCTAGAAAGAATTTGGAGCCTGCTTTCAGCCTTGTCTAGACTCACCTCTAGATTCACCAATTGTATCAGTTCCCTCATTTGTGTACACAGGCTTGATCTGGACCTCCTCTTTGGCCCAGAAAGTCTTGATTCATATAGAAACCAATTTGGTCTCCCCACAGAAATGAATACCGATCCGATGTGCTCTTGGAAGGAAGGTTCCTGCTCTGATTTGTATGCTGGAGACACATGGGGCATTCGCAGAAGAATGCGGTTCACCACTGGAGCATTTTCTCCCTTAACTTCTTGAGGTTTCGTTGCCTAGAGGGAGAAGCTTGCGGGGTTCATCAAATCGTATTGTTGGAGTTTCGAGTTTGACATGGCGCAGACTGCGCCATTAACCCGATTCACAGGCAAATCAGCGATGCCTATCATTGTCCCGGTATCATTGGATCTCAGCAATTTCACAGGGTCCCACGGCTTTCAGAGCAAGACACATCAATCATCCATGCAGTAATGCAGGGTTAATTCATGTGTTCTAAAGCATCTGGTCGTGACAAAGTGTGTGCCTTTCGAGGAGGACTTGTTTGAAGCTCATCCTCCAAAAAGGCTTACTGAGATCGATAAATGTCCCAAAGCACTGAGGGCACACTTGTCTCTTATGTTTCTCTTTGCATAATGACAAAAACAAGTCTAGGGGCATTTGGAATAGTCCTTTCTGCATATAAACAATCTATCGGGGGGAGGGGTCCTGTCGGTAAATGTCTTAAATAGGTAAGCTTTAAATGTCCAGAAGAGACAATAATTTTTATGTTCAAGAGCAGATACTCAACGTGGGGTCCAGAGAAAGAAAAAAATATCTTGACTTTATAAATCTTTAAAGGAAACTTGGGAAGAAAGAAAAAACTCAGACTTGAAGCAATGCAACATGAATGCATCTACTTTTTTCCTCAGAAGAATGCATTTAAGAATTTTCGTTCGTCAGTCAAAATACAAATCAGTCAAGTTATTGTTCAAAAGTACTTGGTCTTTAACTAAATTGACCATTTAATTCAACCAGGTATATACTGTGTATCTGTGTGTGTGTGTGAATGTGTGCACGTGTGTGTGCATTCGAGTGTATATTGTGTGTGTGCTTGAATGTGCACGTGTGTGTATAAATATGTATGCTCATGTGTGAGCACTTCTGTGTGTGTATGTGTGTGTATGTCTGTGTGTGTGTGTGTCTGTGTGTCTCTGTGTGTGTGTGTGCGTGTCTGTGTTTGTGTGTCTGTGTGTATGTATGTGTGTGTATCTGTGTGTGTACGTGTGTGTACGTGTGTGTTCGTAAGTCAATCATCTGAGGCTTGTTTGTGAAACCTTGAAAGGCTGTCAAAATCCACTGGAAACATCCAATAAATCTGTCTTTAATTTTAGAGTAGTTTAAGGACATGTTTCACTTTTTCCACATCAGATTTTCACTTTCATAAATATAGATGGAGAATTTCTCTCCCTAAAGAACTAAAATAGAGAGGTTTTGTTTGGTTTTTGGAAAATGTATTCTTTGCTCATGGTGGTTCCCCAGGACCAGGAATCAGAATACGCACTGCTGGAAGCAAGTCTTCCCCAAGGTATTAGAGGATCCTTTCCTCTTGAACTTCAGCCTTGTGCGGTAAAATTCACTTTTTGTGACTGCATTAAAAGTGTGAAAATTTAATAGAAGCCCACAAAAAAAAAAAAAACCCTTACCTACAGACTGGCTGTTTGCATGAGTTAAACCAACTAGATGTGTGGGCACACACACCCCTGGTTCTCAAGTTTGGTTCTGCTTCAATTCCAGATCCATCTATCATACTCTGCAGTATATGTTTAGACAGTCTGTGTATCCAACCACACGGTGAGGAAGAGGAGAAAAGTATGTGCTTCAGACAAACTACAGTGTTGGCCATGAACTGGTAACTATTTCCTTTTTTGAGGATTTTAATTTTTCAAGCCACTTGGACTTGAAGCTTCATCCCTTAAATTATTCAAGCATTTGGGGTGCCTGTGTGGCTCAGGCCATTAGGCGTCCAACATCAGCTCAGGTCATGATCTCACCGTTCATGGGTTCGAGCCTCATGTCTGGCTCTGTGCTGACAGCTCAGAGCCTGGAGCCTGCTTCCGATTCTGTGTCTCCCTCTCTCTCTGCCCCTTCCCTGCTCCATCCCTCTCCATCTCAAAAATAAATAAAAACATTAAAAAAGTAATAAATAAATTATTCAGGGTTTGTCTTTCTTATTCAAACTCTACTCTCACGTATCTTTCATCAGGGAGAAAGAAATACGTGAACGCCTATGTAAGATATGTTCTAAGGAAGAGGATGAGAGAATTATCACAATTTTCCCTAAATGCAGATAGAACTGGGAATCAGAGGGGGTGTATTTTTTTTTTGCAAGGTGTTATAGTTGTTGGTCGGGTGCCTGAGTTTCCAGGAATTTCCACCCTCCGCCTGACCCATGACTTGGAGTGTTCCTCAAGCTTTGCTCATTACCAACCATGAATAGTAACGTCTCCCGTCATTGCAATCAGTGTCCATCAGTTGGAGAACCAAGCAGATGTAATGGCTGATGAATTGCATTTTATGATGCAAATGCCCGGGAGGGACTGTGTTCCGTGTATCCCAGGTCCTTTCTCCTCTTTAAGAATCTCATTTTCAATGTCTTGCAAGTAACATTTTAAAAGTTATTTTTATTGTTTTTGTTTCTTTAGGGAAAAGCCTTATTGTAAGAGTAGAGAAGCTTGCATGACCAAGTCACAAAAGAAATTTAGTTCTAAAAAGTAACAAAAGAAAATGAGGGAATCTTTTTCCCCCTCCCTTTGGTTACATGTACCATAGGTTTAGAGGAGAAAAAACACACACACAAAAGATGTCATTGGACTACATGATCTCAAAGGTCTTCGGAGAGGAAAAAAAATTATTTGAATGGAGCTCTAGTAAATAAATATTTTAAAAGCTTATAATGTGCATAGCCTCTAGCTACTATGAGAAATGACTTATTGTGAACCTGTCTGATGCTAAGGGAAATTGATGAATTGACAATATGAGGGAGAATGATCGAGCAGGTTGACTTTTCTTTCACTTAAAATAATACATGAGGAGGAAAAATGTTTCTTTTCCATCTTGTGCAATAACCTTGATGGCACCAATTCTTTGGTAAGACATTTTCTCGTGAGAAAAGTTCACAGCACAAGATGCGTAACTTCTGTGCCGTCTTTTTCGGATCATCTCTGTACATGGCCCCCAGAATCTGGATGTCTCATGCACAGCTGGGTGGCCATCCCCAGGGCACCAAGCACTCTGCCTTGTTTCGAAATGCTCAAATTCTCAATAGATTTCCAGAGAAGTCTCTCTTTCCCTCTTTCTCTCTCTCCTTTTAATGCTTATTTATTTTTGACACAGAGACAGAGCACTAGCGGGAGAGAAGCAGAGAAAGAGGGAGACACAGAATCCAAAGCAGCTCCAGGCTCTGAGCTGTCAGCGCAGAGCCCCAGGCGGGTCTTGAACCCACGAACCACATGATCTGAATCAAAGTCAGATGCTTAACTGACTGAGCCACCCAGGCTCCCCTCCGTCTTAATCCACCCCTCTTCCATCTCATTCTCTCTCCACGGGAAACAGTTTCTAGAAAGTTTTCTCTCCCCACCCCCTTCATCCCCCTGTCTTTGTCATCGTTATAGACCATATCTGTGAACAGCTCACTGGTAGTAACTTCTCTCTCCCTAGAGCCTCCTTTCCTCATCGAGTAAACCCTTCCTTCGCTAGTCTGAAGTGCCTTCTTTGTCATAAAATAGGCTACCCTGAGGACGAAAACCTCGCTCACTTGTGTTCTGACTACAGACCAGCACAGAGTCGCCATCGGCCCTCTCCAGTCCCCAGAAAGTTAGGCCACTGTTGCCGCTGTCATACTCTCTTCATCCCATGGATCAGCAGTTTGGTGGGGCTTGCAGCATCTGAGGGTGTCTGTGGGAGCTGCACATGCGCCGTGTCCCCGCCCCCCATCTCTTGCCTGGAGGGTGACTTCGATGCCCAGCACCTCCCACAATGCGCTGCAGATTTTCACACCCTCTAATGCCAGAGTTAATAGAGAACTGAGATTTGATAAAGGCAACCGTTCATATAACTGAACACCTCTTTCTCTGATTTCACTGTCAATGCCATGAAATCGTCAATCCCGGGCTCTCCAGAAGTTGGACTCTGTAGGCTAGCCAGACTGAACCTCACCACCCCGCCCCCGTGTATTGGAACTCAGAGGATATCTAAACACTGTAAAGTCATCTGATGGCAAGACTTCTTTCTGACATTAACAGGTCGAGGCTTCACGAGCCTGTTTGACCTGCCGGGGCTCATTCCAGTGGCCCCCACTAGTGATGGCTCTTTCTCACCCGCTCTCCATCAGGGTACATCACTTATCTTTTTTTCTTTTTCTTTTAAAAGATTGAACTATTCACATTTTCCCTGAGCTGCTTCCATTATTTCAGAAAGGAGACCTTAGGTTCCCAGTCCTGTAAATTCCAAATATTAGATACTCATCATCATGGGATTGAGTGTCTAACGTGCTTTTCTCCATAAATGTCTCCTAAACTGAGTAAACATCTCCTAAAGGGAGATAGTAGGTCTCTTACCAAGGTTTCCTATGCCGTCAGTCTCTAGCACCGTGCTTTGTGCACAGCACACAGTGATGTGCTTGACAAATTTTCAATCAGGGCCCCTGGTGTCCCTTTGTGATTGATTTCTTCTAGCTGCAGCCCAAAGATCAAGGGCCTATTATGTCTCAGCAAAAGCAGCCACTGTCATTTCCTGAAAGTTGAGTCAAATTGACCCACGCACAAAAGCAGAGGATTGCGCCTACAGATGGGAGCAACCCTGAAAGTATTTCTCCTACACTCCATTTTTGTTCCATTATCGATAGTTTGGTTTCCCACCAGACCTATGTCTGTGAGCCCCTCCTGAACTGGAAAGGGAAGGAAAAGCTAGTTACTCGTCTTCTATTATTTGCATACCGGCCATCATCAAGATCTGCACAGTCTGGGTGTTATGGTGGGTAACAGGGCAAAGTTACATTGTTTTAAATATAAATTCATTTCAAACAGACATTTCTCCAAAGAAGACATCCAGATGGCCAACAGACCCATGGCGTCATGCATCATTGGGGAAATGCAAATCAAAACTCTAATGAGATATCACTTCACACCTGTCAGAATGGCTAAAATAAAAAATACAGGAAACAACAAGCGTTGGCGAGGATGTGGAGAAAAAGGAACTCCCACACACTGTTGGTAGGAGTGCAAACTGGTGTAGTCACTTTGGGAAACAATATGGCGGTTCCTCAAAAAATTAACAATAGAACTGTCATAGGATCTAGTAATTCCATTACTGGGTGTTTACCTGAAAAATACAAAAACACCAATTCAAATGGATACATGCATGCCTATGCTTACAGCAGCATTATTTACAATAGCCAAACTACAGAAGCAGGCCAAGTGTCCATTGAAAGATGGATAGATAAAGAAGATGTGGCATATAAATAGACACAATGGAATATTATTCAGCCATGGAAAAGAATGAAATCTTACCATTTGCAACAACGTGGATGGAACTGGAGGGTATTATGCTAAGTGAAATGAGTCAGTCAGAGAAAGACAAATACCATCTGATTTCACTCATGTGTAATTTAGGAAACAAAACAAATGGGCAAAAGGGGAAGAAAGAGACAACCCCCCAAATGGACTTTTAACGACAGAGTTCAACCAGATGATTATCAAGGTGCAATGAGTGAGGGCATGAGGGAAATAGGTGAAGGGGATTAAGAAAACATGCATCATGATGCACACTGAGTAATGTATAGAATTGTTGAGTCACTATATTGTATGCCTGAAACCAACATAATGCATATGTTAACGATACTGGAACTTGATAGATGATAGATAGATAAAATTTATATTTGGTCATCCTGTAGATGGATAAGAAAGATGCTAAATGATAATGGATACTCTGGATTAGATCCAGGACAAAGTGGACATAAGGATGCTGGAAGAGAAAGGACAGATAAGAGCACCCCATGGTGGGAAAAGGGAAGACCCAGTGAAGGGGAGAGGTTTGTCAAGTGTGAGCCTGGACAAAGAAGGAGAGACAGAGAAATGAGTTCAGGACAAGTACCTATGTCATCTGTGCTGTGAGCTCACTGGGACCAAGGACCCCACAAAAAGTTAAGAGTTGCAAAGTGAGGCAGCCTGGAAGGACAGAAGAGCCAGTAGAGTCCCAGATGGCTTCAGAGAACCATTTTAAAATGAAACCCCAATCTACCTAAGTCCATCATAAAGTTTTTCATTTTCCCCTGGAAGGACCAGGAGCAGAAAGAAGAGGAGAAGACAATTTAGAGATGACACTATGAAGAAAGCTCTGACCCAGGAATAATCTTAGGGACTGACTTGAGCAGAGAAGGACTGTCAGTAGTCGTGGTATCTATACTCTTTCCATGCATGAGATTCCAGCCAGGTAGAGTTACTATCAGCCTGTTACAGCCCGTTACAGTCACTATCCCCTAAGTGGAGGCACTGTACGCACAATATACTAGTCTGCACTCTGCATGGTGAGTGTAGTGTGGAATGGATAAATAAACAGACTTTCAAGAGCATGAAAATCCAGGTCATTATCTCACCATCTTAAAAATGCTCCTTTTTATGACTTGGGTTGGCAACAGAAGCTGTAGAGATTGAGCTGTCCAACTTGGATTAGCTGATCCGGTTAGCAATGTTTTAGCTGAAAGTGAGCAACAAGGCACAGGTGTATCTTGACATACACTGAGGAGAGGGGTGAAAAAGATAGACACATACATGAGGTGAGGGAAACGGGCCCAGGGTGGTGGGTCCCCAGTGGGCAGCAAGCCAAGGATTTGGGGGTAATAGGAGGGCAGGGAGTTCAGGAGAGGATGACCCCATGGGAAAGGTCACCGCCACAAGGACTATGTTAAATTTTTTATTACAAGCACACGAGCTCTCTCACTGACTTGATTTTGTAAGGACAAATGGTTTTCAGTAGTGGCACATTTTTGAGAAGACCGACACTGATTGCTGCCAAACACAGAGCCAAAGGGCAGTAGAAGGGGTTTCACCAAAGGTATTTCCTTAATAAACAGCATGTCTATTATATGTGGGTCCTCTAACTGGCTGTGAACTGAATTCCATCGTTGGCATTCAAATACAAGTGTTTATTGTCACTGTCCCCATTGCTTTAATGTTTACACAAGATATAGACGCTGACCTCTATTATGTAAGCAAGAAAACAGTGGCAGCGATCCAGAGAGAATCCAGAGAGAAGCCAACGCCAGTGTGGCAGGGCTACATGGTTCAGAAGCTCATCTGAGTTCTCTGAATCTAGGGATCTAAAGATGGATGGATGAGCACAGGTGAGCAAGGGCTTCCTGGGGAAGCTGCTAGAATTCTGTTGCCCTGGTATCTTCAATGCTTCCCTTCTACCATCAGGATTGCTAGTGTAGATTGCTTCAGCTTCTGTCACTTAATAATAGGAAAAGACTACGTGGAGGGCTGTATTTATGTGCATCCTGTCCAAACAGAATTTCCCATGATGGAGAATCCTGGAAGAAAACCTGCTTTGGGGTTGTGAGGGCTGATTCCTGAAAGCAGAAGGATTCACTGCTCCTCAGGAAAGCAGAACTGTCGCATATGACATAACTCCCCCGCCCCAAAATTTGTAATCTGTCAACTTCTGTAAATTAAAATTAATGAGATGTTTACTGTGAGTCAATGAGTGACAGGACATATTTCTGGAAAACAGGGAAACTGAGCATTCATTTCATTCTTCCCCATCCAGGATTCCTGTCAAAAGGAATAATATGTTGTCATGGAAAGAATCGTGTAGGGACATGGAAAGATCTATAAGATAAATTTCAAGGATAAAGCAAGCTATAGGTTAATATCTCCTCTTTGTAAAATAAATAAAAAAGATGTAGGTATCATAAACATGTAAGTGGAAACATATGTATATAAGTTCATAAGTCAGTTAACAAATATGTAAGTGTAGTTGGAGAAGACATAAAACCACAGGAGTCCCATTAAGATTGGAGGGGTTCATTAAAAATGTCTTCTATGTATATTTCTTTTCAGTCTCGCAAGCAATATATTAAGTTTTTATAAAACTTAGGCACTGTGGGGCACCTGGGTAGTACCCGATGTTAACTGTCCTTCCAATATTGTTCTGCACATGCAGATACAGATTTATGTTTTTAAAAAACGGGGGTTTCTGGGTGGCTCAGTCAGTCAGGGTCCCACTTCCGCTCAGGTCATGATCTCACAGGTTAATGAGTTCAAGCCCCACGTCAGGCTCTGTGCTGCCAGCTCGGAGCCTGGAGCCTGCTTCGAATTCTGTGTCTCCCTATCTCTCTGCCCCTCCGCTGTTCACAATCTGTCTCTCTCTCAAAATTAAATAAACATTAAAACAAACAAACATTAAAAATAAATAAAAGCAAATAAATAAAGCGTAAGCTCTATAATGTCATAAAAGAAAATATGTAATACTTCTTTTAAGCCACCCAACCCTTTCCCTCACCTTCATTTTCTAGGGTTACACATTCAGAAAATGTTTGGATTGTTCGGAACAACTATCTTTCCTTTATGACCAGAAAAAAA
>NC_043716.1:7882960-7913884 GCF_006229205.1 Suricata suricatta
AGAAAATAGATTTGAGGTCAGAGGGCTCCCTAATTCCCAGGTAGAAGTAACAGGTCCAAATATGGTCATATTTCTATTCAATTTTCCCCTCATTTTGAAAATTAAAAAAGGGAAAAAACAGCAACAATAAAAACTGAACTAAAGCAGATTTCCTTAGAGAAGAAACTAAGTTTGGCATAAAAGCCCTCCTCTACAATTCTAAATAGAATGATGCCCAGAGTTTTGAGAAGAAAGCATGGCTGAAAACTTTATGAACAAGCTATAATTTTTATGAGACAGAAATGTAGTCTCAGACATATAACACAGAACATTAAATATCCAGCTTTTATCTTTCCTAAAAATTTTATTTGACACATAAGAATGCTAAGGTTCAACATATATGTCATCCATACATCTAATATGCAATAATTGTCATGGGTGTGGAAACATTCATTGAAATTAGGAAGGAATTAGGTAGGAATAATAAGTGAGGGCTGTCCAGCAAAGTACTTTACCTTTCATCTTTTATGAAATGTCAGCCTTTATGACAGTTTGGAAAAGGAAAAACTGTGGAGATAGTAAAATGATCAGTGGTTGCCAGGGGTAGGGGAGGGGAATGAATCATTGGAGCTTGAAGAATTTCTGAGGTGGTGAGAATGTTCTATATGATACATAATGCTGGATACATGTCACTATCCATTTGTCTAAACCCACAGAATGTACACCACCCAAAGTGAACCCTACAGACTTTGGGAGATAATGATGTGTCAATGTGAGTTCATCAGGCTTAATACAGGTACCACTCTAGTGTAGGATATTGATAATGGGGGAGGCTATGTATGTGTGAAGGCAGAGAATTATGGGAAAGCTCTATACATTCTGCTCACTTTTGCTGTGAATCTAAGCTGCTCTGAAAAAAAAACTAGTCTTAAAAAATCAGATATAGAGGAATACCCAAGTGGCTGGGTCAAACATCGCACTCTTGACTTTGACTCAGGTTATGACCTCATAGTGTGAGACTGAGCCCTGTGTTGGACTCTTAGGTGACAAGGCTAATTCTCTTTCCTCTCTCTCTGTCCCCTCCTTCATCCCCGTCTACTCACATGCTCATTCTCTCTCAAAGTAAATAAACAAACATTGAAAAAAATCAGATATAGCAACACAAGCATCACACAAAATAAAATACAAAGCCATTGTTTAGGGACAAATTTTGATCTAGTTCTCACTTGAACCAAATACCTGTGCAAATCTGGATAAAATTTCCTACTGATAAAAAGACACAGGAAAGATGTTGACTTCATATCTTCCTTTTTTTCTCTGACATCTCATGTGGACATGTGACCCTTGGAACTGTGAACAGCCCTCCTGAGGGCCTGAGGGAAACTAACATGGTCTAGAAGGCATAATGGAAAAACATAAAGAACTTGAATCTAAGATTATGATTTGTCCCTGAAGAAGCACAGATATTGGACTTACTATACGAGGTAAATCAACCATGTTAAATATGCTCATGAACAAAGATTTGGAGAAAATCAGAAGACTATATAAAAAAATAGCATCAGTACAGATGTAAAATAAAAGTAATAAAGAGATAAAGATAATAAAGAGATATAACTTACAAAAATGAACCTGGAACTGAAAAGTTTAATAACTGAAATGAAAATTTATTAGAAGGGTTCTATAGAAAGAAACAGCAAATTCAAAGATAGGAAAATACAATTTATCTCTGCTGAGAAACAAAGGAAAGGAATAAAGAAAAATCAACAAAACCTAAGGGACCTTTAGGACAGTATCAAAAAGACTGACACAGCCATTACGGGAGGCTCAGGGGGAGTAGAAAACTTAGAAAAGGGGAAGAAAAATATTTCTCAAAAAATTAAATGGTCAAAAATGTCCTAAATTCGATGAAATATATGAAACAACATATCCAAGATACAAATTTCAGGTAGGATAAATTCAAAGAGATCTATACCAACATATACCAAACTGTCAAAAGCCAAAGACAAAGAACCCTGAAATCAGTAGAAGAGAAATGATTTGTCACATATAAAGGATCCTCAATAAGATCATCAGAAACCACTACCAGGAAGAAGCAGAATAGCATATTGAAAGCACTGAAAGAAGTTGTCAGCCAAAAATTCTACACCCAGCAAAACTAGACTCTAAAAGTAAAGAAGAAAGTAAAATACCCTCAGATAAATAAAAGATGAGGGGTATTCTCACTAGACAATGTGCCCCACAAGAAGTGCTAAGGCCTGAAATATAAAGGACAGTAAGTTGAAGTCATGAACAAATGAAGAACTCCAGTAAAGGTAACTGTATATGTAAATATAAAAATAAATACAAAGATAAATACTACTAACTTTTTCATTTGCAATGGAAGGGGTTATATGCCAAGACCAAGAAGGATTTACACCAGGAATACAAGGGTCATTTAACAAAAGAAAATCAATCAAGACCACATATCACATTACTAACACAAAAGAAAAAGAAGATTGCCTCAGATGACATGCAAAAACATTTAGCAGAAACCAATGTCTTCCATGTTAAAAGAGTACAGAAAACTGAATAAAACAGAACTTCTTCAATCAACAGGATCAAAAGTATTTAATTAAAAACCAAAATACCTTCCAGGAAACACACTCAATGATGAAAGCCTGAAAGCTCCCCTAAGGTCAGGAAAAAGACGGGAAAGTGGGAAAGGATTCCCACTTTTTCCACTTTCACCACTGCTATTCAACAACGTACTAAAAGTTCTTGCCAGAGCAATTAGGAAAGAAAATAAAACAATAGTCATCCAAATTAGAAAATAAGAAATAAACCTATCTCTGTTCTAGGATAACATGATTATATATACAGAGAACCCGAAATAATGCACACATTTGAGCACACACACAATACAACACAACTACAAAAGCTAATAAACCAATTTAGCAAAATTTTAGGATCCAAGGTCAACACACAAAAATGAATTTCATTTCAGTACATCAGAATGAAAAACATGAAAAAAGAAGTACTGTTCAAAAAATAGAAAACAGTTCTATTTATGATAGCATACAAAAGAATAAAATTTCTATGAAAAAATTCATCGAAAGACTTATACCCTGAAAACTACAAGTGTTGCTGAAAGAAATTAAAGAAGATCTAAATAAAGAGCAAAACATATTGTGTTCATAGATTGGAAGAGTTAATATTTCTAAGACAGCAATTTTACCCAAAGCCATCTGTAGATTTAATACAATCTCTATCAAAAAATACCATGTTCTTTCTTTGTGTAAATGGAAAAACCAATCCCCAAATTCATATGTAATTACAAAGGGCTCTGAATAGCCAAAGCAACCTTGAAAATAAAAGAACAAAGTTGGAAAACTTGCATTTGCTGATTTCCAACTTAATACAAAGATGCAGCAAGTAAATCAGTGTGGTACAGAGCATAGGAATAACATACAGAGGAAAGGAATAACATTGAAATAAGAAATAAACCAGAAATAAACTCATACATCTATAGTCAATTGAGTTTCAACAAGGATGTCAAGACAGAAGAACAAGAGAAAAAACAGATACACTGGACTTTATCAAAGTTAAAAACTTTCGCACATCAGAGGACTTTATTTCTTATTATTAAGTTTATTTATTTTTTGAAAAAGAGAGAGACAGTGGGGAGGGGCAGGGAGAGAAGGAGAGAGAAAATCCCAAGCAGGCTCCACACTGCCAGCATGGAGGCCAGTACAAGCCTTGAACCCACAAACTCTGAGATTATAATCTAAGTTGAAACCAAGAATCAAACACTTAACTGACTGAGCCATCCAGGCACCCCTCAGAGGACTTTATTTTAAGAAGGCAAAAAGGCAACCTACAGAATGATAGAAATATTTCAAAATCAACTGCATGAAAAGAGTATTCAGAATATATAAGGAATTCTTACAACTCAACTATAAAGAGAAAAATGGTTAAACACTGGGCAAAGGACTTGAGTAGACATTTATCCCCAAATGACATGCAAGCAGCCAAGAAGCTCATGAAAAGATGCTCAATACCATTTAGTCACTAGGGAGATGCAAATCAAAACCACCGTGAGGTACCATTTATATGCACTACAATCTCTATAACAAGAAAAAAAAGATTAAAAACATAAGTGTTGGTGAAGATCTAGAAAAATATGAATTCTTGGGGCGCCTGGGTGGCCCAGTCAGTTAAGCTTACGACTTTGGCTCAGGTCATGATCTCATCCTTGTGGGTTCGAGCCCCACATCAGGCTCTGTGCTGACACCTGGGAGCCTGGAGCCTGCTTCCGATTCTGTATCTCCCTGTCTCCTTGCTCCTCCCCTGCTCTCTCTCTCAAAAATAAATAAACATAAAAAATTTTTAAAAAGAAAGAAAGAAAAATATGAATTCTTGTACAGTTATGGTAGGATTGTAAAATGGTTTGGCCACTATGGAAAACAGTTTGGCAGGTTCTCAAAATATAAAACATACAATTACAATATGACTCAGGAATTCTGCTCCCAGCTATAATCTCCAAAGAACTAAATAGGTCCTCAAATAAATACTTGTATGGAAATGTTCATAACATCCCTATGATGGTGGAAAATAATGACCAAAAGGTAGAAACAACCCTAATGTCCCTTAACAGATGCATAGATGCAAAATTATAGAATACTGGGCCATGAGGACGAAACGAAATACTGATATGTATCTTACACCATGGATGGATTTCACAAAAACATTATGCTGTGTGAAAGAAGCCAGACACAACAGGTCACAGGTTATGTGACTTTATTTAAATGAAATATTAGAACAGATAACTCTATAGAAATATAATTTTTAACATTTTTTTACTTTTGAGAGAGAGACAGAGACAGAGGCATGAGTTGGGGAGGGGCAGAGAGAGGGAGGGAGACACATACTCTGAAGCAGGCTCCAGGCTCTGAGCTGTCAGCACAGAGCCCGATATGGGGCTCGAACCCACAGACTGCGAGATCATGACCTGAGCTGGAGTAGGACCCATAACCAACTGAGCCACCCAGGTGCCCCTAAATCTAATGTAGAAATATAAATGAGAGTGGTGATTGCCAGGATCTTGCAGGGGGTGAGGGCAGTGGGGATGAACTGCTTAATATGGGATTTTATTCGGAGGTGATAAAAAGACTTGGGAACTAGATGGGGGACATGGCGGCACCATATTGGGCATGTGCTGTGTGTCAGTGAGTTGTTCTCTTTAAAGGGGTCTAATCTGTGTTATGTGAGTTTCCCCTCCCTTAAACAAACAAACCAAAGCCCTCTGTTAATCAGGGAGTCTTCAATATATAATTCATACCTGCCACAAATTCTCTGAAATATCATGAAGTTCGCACCAGTGCGTATTTTCAGAGGTGATTCCTAGCCTCTCCGGGCTGTGGGGCCTCATGCATGATGGGAGATTAAAGTGAGCCAGGGACACTCACTTATGAATGCTAATGAGGTAAAGCATTTCATTGAGCTAATTTTTTTCCCCTCACTGAGACATGTGCAAAAACACCAAGTACCCTCTGAGTTCTTTATCTGCTTTTCTTGCCCTCCAGGGACCGTTCCCATTACAGTGGCTTTAGAGAGAGAAAAACTAATAACAGAAAGAAAAACTAAGAGGCCGGCGAGGCCTCTGTTTGGAAATAAGTCAATCTGTCCCCAACTCTCAGGCAGTCCCCATGACTGTTGCCTGAGTGGCGGAGAAGAATTTGCTCATTTAACAAAAATGAGGAAAAGCAAAAACCAAAATATTTTTCCACAGCCCGGTGATGTCATTCCTCCTTGAAACCCTGCCTCTCGGTGGATCAAAGATAAACAAACAACATGGAGGCAGGAATTATGGGGAGAGGCAGTGAAGAAAAGGCACTCTTGAAAGCCAGAAGTGTCCTTTTTCCTTCTTCTCTAAAGGCCAGAGCCTTCCATTCGGAATGGAAATGGTTTAAAAACTCTTGAAAATTACTCATGTAAAGAAGAGAAAAGAGCTTTCCTCACAGCAGGGTTTGCTTATCTGCACTGACCTACCCAGGCCTTCCTCAGATGGGGATGGCTGGGCCCCAGTTCTCAGGATTTCAGAAAAGAATGTGTTAAAATGGGCGGGGGGGGGGGGGGGGGAAGCCGGTTTAACATGCAAATGCCCCCACTTTCTTTTACGTAGAGGATCAAGGTTTGGCTATTTTCAGCTCCTTTTCCAAACCCAGTTAGGTTTCAAGAGGGACTGGAGAGGTGACAAGGGCTTTGTGTGGGGACTCGAGTGGAATGAAAAGGCCAAGGAGACCCAGTTGAGGGAACAAACTTTTGGGGGTCAGGGGGGTCAGCTTAGAATAAATGTGTCGCATTGTTGTTATTAAGGACATGGTCTCAGCGGGGTGTCCTGAGCCGGGCACACAACTCGGGAGGCCTGTTTATTCAACACTGAAATACCTAGGACGGGTCTTGGGGGAGAAAAGGAAAAACTTCGGCAGCAAAGGCCTGCACCTTTCAGTATCAGAACATTCTCCGGAAACACAAAGACCTGCTTTTTACTAATTGCAGAGACGCCAAGTGCCTGTGCATAACCCAAAATTAATTGATTAATTAACCAATGCATTAAAAGAAGAGCTTCTCTCCTAGCGTTTTCTTTCTTTCTTTCTTTCTTTTTCTCTCTCTCTCTCTTACTTATTTTTCCCCCTCCACACATGGCCAAGCCAGGTCATTGAAAGCCTAAGATAGAAACAGTTTCTTAACAGTGTTTGAAAACAGCCTTTGTTTCCATGGATGTGGCACAGACCCTCTATGGTTTCCTTCCAGAAAACATTTACCTACCTCAGAGGGTGTGTGTGTGTGTGTGTGTGTGTGTGTGTGTGTGTGTGCAGATTAAATGAGAGAAAGTGCTTAACACAGTCTGAGTGCATAGTTAGAGCTAAATAAATAGTTGTGTTAGCCTGTTTTGCTCTTATGTTGCTCAGAAGTCAGGGGGAAAGATGAGCACCTCCAAATAGAGGCTGTCATGGCTGAGCATGAAATTCTATTAGAGACAAAGGGGGTGGGGTGGAATGAGATCACTGGTAGGAAGATTAAACCTTTAGGCAACCGAGAGGTAGAGAGGGGGCATTTCTAAAACCCCAAGCTGAAGGGTGGCTCCAAAGATTAAAATCAGGAATAAAGGTACCTATAGACTCCCGCTGTTCTGAATATTTAAAAAGCCATGTGAATTTGCCCTCATCTGTCTTTGGGGCAACAAGATTGAGATAACATGAAATATTGAAGAATGTGAGTGCTGAATGATGTTTTGGACGGTCAGACTGCTAAGACGTCAGAGGAAAAGTTGGACAAAGCTAACTCATGAAAACAGTTCCGAAACAAGTAAGGGCCAGGTAAAGACACGGTGTCAGGAGTTTAATGGCAGCCGAGATCAGCATGGGTGGTGAGGTCAGGAAGTAGCACCTCAGAGGAAGAGGCTCTTGATGTAAGCAATCAGGCGGACAGGGAGGAATGGGAAGACTTACAGTGTTGACTATAAGTTCGAGAAAATAAACTTTCAGGACATTGAATCGAAGGTAGGGTCTATAATGGTCTGGTATCTGAAGAGTGGGCAAGTATGAAGATTAGCTAGACATTGATGGCCCAGATCCATGTACAGTGCGGTTGTGATGGCGGTGGTGGGCTTACAGTGTGTGGGTGTGTGTATTTAAAGTAGTGTTGGAGAGAGAAATTAACCCCTATGAAAGCTCAGAAAGCGTATGACAGACAAGGTGGCTGTCTGGGAGATAAAGAAAAAGGAAAACACAAGACAACTCATTTTTCTACCATCGGAAATGAGACAGTAATGGCATCATTGGTGGAAAGGTAGAATTGGGGGAACTTTCATGTGTTGGGCCTGAAGACAATGTAATTTAGTTCATATGGAATTAGAGGGAATAACTGTTGAATGGGTGGTATTGCGCCAAAGGGGAATCTGTTATACTGGAGGAAAGAAAAAGTATTCAGGGGTGGAAAATGGGAGTGAAATGAATTACTGGTAAATTTACGAGGAGCAGTAGAGGTATTAATAAGACTTCTCGGAGAAGGTAAAATTAAGAGGAGAAAGGTCAAAAACGTTTCTGTTCCTATGACCTCCAGGGCAAGAATGCCTAAGACCAGGTTTGGAGGGCAAGCACTTGGC
The DNA here is from genome assembly GCF_006229205.1 of Suricata suricatta. Classification (NCBI taxonomy): domain Eukaryota; kingdom Metazoa; phylum Chordata; class Mammalia; order Carnivora; family Herpestidae; genus Suricata; species Suricata suricatta. The sequence goes on from NC_043716.1 coordinate 7,891,086, forward strand.
CCTGAAGAAGAATCTTAGAGGTTCTGCCAAGAGTCTACTACACAAGCACCCTGGGCTACCCTTTCAACAGGGCTCCCTCTTAATGATGACGATAAGAGCCAGATGCAAATGTGTGAGGAGTCCTGAAAGCAATAACAGTCCAGTTTGTTTCACTTTGGGAAGAGATTTCAAGAGCTTTAAGGAGAATTCTGTATACTGAAGATGAGGTTATGAGAACTTGAGTTGTGTATAGAAGGGAATAAATCGGTCCTGCTTGTTGAGATATGTGATGGGCTTTTATTGACCTGTTATATTTCTTGATGGCTCTGGTTATGGTCTCTCTAAATAATAAACTCAGATCCTTTTTTGCACTGAGATTGCCTCACTTGATGTCATTCCTAAGTGGAGGAAAATCCCCAGAAGGAGGGTGAGCAAGTCAACCCAAGAAGTCATGTTTTGAGTAACTACAAGTTGTAGTAACTACAACTACAAGCAAGTAACTACATGCTTTGAGAATGAATTGGAGGCTAGATCTGATGCCCCTTGAGGGCAGAATCTGAGAGTGATCCACCACTATGTCTACAGAGCCTAACACAGGGCAGATATATAGAAGCTGCTTAGTAAGTGAGAGCATGGAAGCTGAAAGTTGAGACATTGGCCCTCAAATGAGCAATATAAAAGGGGAGCATGTTGCTAGGCTGCCATTTCTAGGGCGACATGCCCAGTGGCACTAAGGCACGCTTTTAGGGTGTGCATGTGACTAACTCAGAATGCAGAGCCACACACAAACTGTTCTCAGTCCATAAGGAGATTGTGGAGAGTAGACAATTATTCCCTTGGCAGGTGGGGATTGAAGTAGGGTGGGAAGGTATCGAGGTAGAAGATCAAAGGTGAGCTAGAATGTGGTGTTGGGGATGTCCATTTGGGTTACAATGGGTCAAACAAATGGGTTACTAGTGTCACTGAATCAATAACCCCTATATCGCCGATGTTGCTTACCTTCAACTCTGCCCCTACAATTCCCTGGCCTTGGCATCAATTAGTTCAACTCGTTAACAACAATAATTGTACATACTCTCATGTGTCCCAAGTGTAGTGTCAGTGACGCAATATAAGAAAGATGCAGAACTCACCCACCGAGGGATACAACAAGCAGCCAGGCAGCATGGTCAGTGCTCTGACTTAAAGAAGCTGGGCCACCTGGGTGGCGGCCTATCTTGATTTCAGCTCAGGTCATGATCTCACAGTTTGTGAGTTCAAACTCAGCATCGGACTCTACTCTGACGTCAAAGATCCTGCTTGGGATTCTCTCTCTCTTCCTCTCTCTCTGCTTCTCCCCTGTTTGCACATGCTCACGAGCGCATGTGCTCTTTCTAAATAAATAAGTAAATAAACATTAAGAAAAAGAATCACAGGATGCTATGGGAGCCCATGGAACAGACAGCTAAGCCAGTCATCCACTCCCATACTCTCTCTCTCACCATTGTTATCTCTGTATCTCAGAAGCACACTGTGTGCTGTCCTGTCAGTGTGATAGGACTATGAGGAAGTGACAAATCTGGCATGTGTCCTCTTCTGAGAAAAGGTGAAGGCAAAGGACTGTGGGACCAGAAAGCCCTTGCTCTGAATGACCTCCCTTTGCTGGAAACCCAGAAAGAAAAGCAGCCTCACACTTTGCAGGGTAACCTTCTGCTAACAATACAGTTGCTGGGGCTCAGCCAAGTCCCAGCATGGCTGCCCGGCCAAGGCCATGATTAATGATATCATTGAAAGCAAAATGAGACCTCGATTGAATAGGCCTGGGCTTTTAACAAAAGCCTTGACTAAGCGGTCAACTGACCAGCAGGATGACCAGCTGTGGAATGCCCCAAATATCACTGACAGGAAGTGTGAATGGAGAATCAGAAAATAACACGAATCCAGAGTGAAGGGCAGAAGCAGAATCTGATGGGAGGAAAGGGCACCACCGTTTGGAGATGTTTAACGTCATTTCCTTCACTGTATTTGGAAAGGGCAGAGATGGAAGGATCTCATTTTTCAGATGCAGAAAGTAGGGCCCAGAGGTTAAGAAACTTCCTCTCAAGCACAGGGAAGTTGGAGGTAGAACCAGGAATCCCGGCTGGGCTCTGCTATGCCATACAATTTTCATAAGACTTCGCAAAGTCTTGTATCTGGACAAAAGCAACGATTTCCCAAGCCTGGAAATTCACCAGAGGCATAGGTAACTTTCAGCGTCTCCATTCATCACGGGTTGCCGAATTTCATCAAGGATTATTGTCGTGTTTTTCAAGGAGGAGTCACATGAATATAATACTTCCTAAGTTCTTTCCTGTTGGAGAAAAGATGACTTGCCACCTTTATTCTTGAACAACATAGCTGGGTATAATATTGTTGGATCATACTTCCTTCTCTTAGATTTGTAGACATTGCTCCATTTTCTGACAGTGTTGAATATATCTGTAGAGAAATCTGAGGTCAGTATAATAATATTCTACTTTATAGATGGAATAATTTTTCTCCTAGTTTATTTTTCCTTCAGCAATATACCTAGTGTTGATTGCATTGTCAATTTTTTTCTTACAGTGATTTTTTTCAACTGCAGATTCAATTATTTATGTTAATGAGATGTCCACTGATTTTGGTTTTACATATATTTTCCATGCCATTGCGTAGGTCCTTTATTCCTTTATTTCAGGAACAGTAAACTATCTCTTTTAACTTATGTAAGTGGGATAGGTCCTTTACAGTTCTCAGGTGCTTTTCCCAGATATCAAGGAACTCACTCAAGGCAAGTCAATAGTTAGAATTATCTCTCTTAAGAAATCTCCAGGACTTTGGACAGAGTGCAGGGATGATTAATTCTGCCTGGGAGAATCAAAAGAGGCAGTCTTGTACTCAATATAAGGAGCAATAAGCATTATCTAGCAATGGAAGAGACTGCTTAATGATGTATTATACCCCTCAGCCCTGGAAATAGTCAAGAATAGACTGGTTGACTGCCTGTTCATGAGCTTAATGTGAGAAGCTGAACTAAATAATTACATTAATCCATTGCAGCTCTGTAGCCTTATGAAGAATAGAGCAAAGCAGAGGGCTGGCCATCAGAGTCTTCAGTAAAGGATGGATCACAGGGCTGTGAGCAAGTAATCCACTTGACTCTCTGTCCGAGGCTACCCTATCATATAATCTTTTATTCTGAATCTGTATCTGGTGACTTATATTGGAAACAAGTCAAAGAACAGAAGGTTCAGGGCCAACGTGGCAGCCATTATTTAGTTATTTCTGCTAAGGATGGAAGGGTTTTCTAGCAAGCCAAAAATAATTAGATAGTGGAAGTTATGAAATATTTTTTCTTTATTTCTTTTCCTCCAATGAGAGAGAGCTTGAGCAGGGGTGGGGGTAGAGAGAGACACACACACAGAAACCAATGTGGGGCTCAAACCCATGAACCATGAGATCATGACCTGAGCCAAAGTCAACTGAGCCACCCAGGTGCCCCCCTCCAACAAGAATTCTGAATTGTAAGTTCCTTAAGAGCACAAAACAGTATTGGCCTTGTCTACTACCCTATTACCAGTGGCCAGCATTAAGCTTAACACCTAATATTTGCCAAGTAGATAAACAAATCAAAGAAGTAATAAATTTGAAGTCATGAGTTTTCAAGCCAGAAAATTAAGACATGCGGTATCTCCTATCACCATGAAGTCTGTATTGCAAACAATTTAACCAGCATGCAGACTTTCATCTGGATGACTCACGTATTTTTGTTTGTTTGAGTAAGTGATCCAGCACTAGTAACCCCTTAAGATCCTTTGGCTTCATTCAAATCCCTAAAGAGGCTGTACTTACAGAGATGGATGATCTGGTGGTTCAAAGCAGTGTGGCACAGTAGAAAACCATGGAGTATCAGAATGCACTAGCTCTGTGTTTGAATTGTGGCTTTACTATCAAAGTGGCATTGGACTGCACCTTACACTTCCCTGAGGCTTAGTGTCCTTCCCTGCAAAATGGTCAAATAACACTGCATAGGATTGTTGATAGAATTAGGTAAAAGAAGTTGCTAGAACCATTTAGGAAGGCACATAGCACAGACCAGGTTATTGGTGACTTTGGCATACCCATTTCTGTTGCCCTCCCTTTACCGAGAGCCTCCAGTTCTATCTTCACCCTTTGGAGTGGAAAGCAGTGGCGAAGGGCAGTGGTCCTGATAACTGAACAGGTATGGGTGGTGGAATTTCATCCCATTGTACCCTCCCTACTGCTCCCTGGTGCCCCAGTTAGTCACGCCCATTGCACCATAAGTATTGCGTATGAAGCAGAGAGAAGGAAATCGTTCACTCTTCCAAATGATACAACATTAAGTGTTAAGAGAGATGAAGGGGATTTACTAAACTTGCCCTCCCAAAGGAGTTCGTTCAGATCCTAGCTTTAACGAGTAGGCAGACCTCATTACACATCTTAGATGTTCCAGAACACTCCACAGTCCCATGAGACTAATCAATTACATTGCCATTGCTCTTCCCCCTAAAGTCAATTTCCAGATTCCAACACCTCTGAAGTTCAGAACCCCAGCACAACACCCACAACCCATCTATGCCCTCGATACAAGTCTGCCCCAGAAAGAGCCTTGTGATGGAGTCAATCTTGGCAAGAAATCCTTGAGTCCTAAGGGAGGGTCAGCCAAGGCAAGTGGTTTGTGTTCTTGTTCCTGGTGTGGAGGAGTCACTGGAGTGGAAGATGAGGCTAGTCCAGTTCATGGCCACCCAGACCTCTGGGCTGGCACCAACTGCAACCTGAAATTTGCTCAAAGAAAAGTAATCCCCAAAAGCCATGAAGATATTTAATCCTCTCTGAACAGCAAATGCCCCTGAGAGTCTGCAACTGTGATTGCCATCACCCTGTGGTTTGTCTGGAGTGTCTGTCAGAAGTCAGAAGCCATCCAAAAGGCTGGGGATATATGAGTGAATGTATCAGGACCAGTTCCTGCTTTCATGGCTCAGTAATTCTAGTAATAGGGGTGGGTGAAGAGACAAAAATAAATAAATAAGTACAAGAATAATTAACACAAGATGATGGGACCAAGAGTGACAGGGCGAACCCTTCTATCTACATGGTCAAGGATGGCTTCATGGAGGCAGTGTGAGATGTGGAGGAGAAAGACCCAGCCATGTGAAGACTAGAGGGACGTAAATTATAAGCAAGAGGAACAGCTAATGTAAAGTACCCCTGGGGTAAAAAGGTGAGAAAGAAGGTATCGGCAGATCATGTAGGATTGGTAAACTTGGTAAGAGGTGAGAATTTCCATTGTAAAATCTTGTCTACTATAGATGGCCTGGGATAGAGAAATGTGGGAAATGATAACCCAGAAGGGGGACAGAGGCATGAGAATCAAGAAGGGTCTCCATAACATAGAGCCAATTTAGACCCCAGGTCTAAATTTAATCCAGGTCTATGCATTTGAGCCCTACCACACCTTCTGAAAATCTTCATAAATTAAACTCGTTGTTCCAGTGGCTCCTACCGTATGTCCTAGCTTCACTCAGGCCCTGGTTACAGGTGCTTTTCTGATCAGAAGCACCACACCGTGGAGACATTGGGGGTGTGCTCTGCAGCTAGGTTTTGATACCTGTTCTCTTCAAAAATTGGAAGACCTTGGCCAAGTCCCTTGCCTCTTTGGGCATTGATCCTCTAATGGGTCTACTGACCAGTGTGTGCTAAATGATCCCCAAAGTCCCTGCTAACAGCATGGGGATTATAGGTTTCCATGACTTTTGATGTAAGCTCATATAGACATGTTAAGGAAAATTAAACACAGTTGATCTCTTGACATCCAAGCCCTCGTAGTTAGCTGAGAAAGCCACCTGCCAACGCCTGGATCGTTAGAGATGAACCAGGTAAAGACCATGCCAGGATTAACAACATCCTGCATAAATTTATTCCCATCCTAGCGTACAGGGTAAGCCTTGTGTTCCTCTCTCATATGGTCCCTCCAGGTCCTGCTCCACCACCTCTTAAGTCTTGCAGAGAGGCGTTCTCATTTCCACAGTGCAAAACAATTGTGAAATGAAGAGAAAAACAGGTTAGTACATTCTGTTACTAACTGGCAACTCCAAGTAAGAGGTAATAAAATGCCTGAACCCATTAGGGAAGTTTCTGAGACTATTGCTGGTGGTCAGGCGACCTCTACTGGTAGGCTTTCCAGAGAGCCACCAAAAGTAGAGCGATACTTTTATTCTGGCATGGATGCCTGTTTTTAAAGGTGACCTAGAAGGCAGGCGTTTGTCTTCAGGGATTTCCAAATGGAAAACAAGCTTAAACCGGGCCATGCCTCCCTCAAGAGAAATCCTTTCAAGCCTGCACAAATCCTGCAGGTAGTCTTAGACAAGTTGTAATAGGAGTGCACATAGAGCCCCCTGGGTCGAGACTGAAAATATTAATTTGGGAAGCTTTTCAGAGGAAAGGAGAACACCCATTAAAAATGAAGTTTATTAGCATTGAAGAACATTTATTTTTTTTAAAAACCATGGACTATAGGATTGTATAGAAGGAAAGAAGGTTGGCGTTCCCGTGATAGGATAAAAAAATGTCTTAATACTCCCAGGAACGCATATATAATTAAGGAGACCAACCACCTGTTTTGTGACATTGAAACTGAGCCTGGAATGTGGTTTTTGGTTGGGGGATGGGTGCGGTAAGGGTACAGAATTTAACCAGACCTGGCTTCGAACCCCAGTCCTGCCACTTATTGAAGAAGTGACTTAAGATCCCTTCTTTCCTTTCTTAAATCTTTCACATGATATATGGCTTAAGTCCCCCTAAATTCAATCTCTCTCCATCAGAATCATTGTGTTCCCTCAATGGGGACACAGAAGAAGTGTCAATATACTACAGAGTAGGTTAGATTTTATTTATTCATTCCCTTATGTGTATCTACTGAGGGGCCTCTCATCCAGGCACTGCATTGAGTACGAAGGACAAGGAGTTAGACACAGATTCTCCCATTAAGGAGCAGAATGTCCAGGAGGAAAGACAGGATGTGTAGACACGTAACTGTGATAAGGCAGAAAGGCGTCAGTGATGTGAGAGATACATATACCATCCATAGCAGTTGGCAAAAGATAAATTAGTTCCAGTCCTGAGGAATCATGAAAGGTTTTTCTTTCAGTATTACATCCATTTCTGGAATTTCTGAACTTGTCTGAGCACCAATCCTTGACCGTGTGGAAAAATTAGAGTCAGAGTGTTTTTGAGAATTCTGATGGACAGCTTGGGAAATATTAGTGTCATATATATATATGACATATATAATACACTATTATGATGTATCAAAACTATTATGATATATATACACACACTATTATGATAATCATTTCACAATATATGTAAATCACACCATCATGTTATTCACCTTAAGTTTATACAGTGATCTATGCAAGTTATTAATAAAACTAGAGGAAAAAAACCAAAGCAATGGAAAAATAAGGCAAATACGAACTCACAGGGGAAAACTCATTGTATAAGAAAGAAAATGTATTTGTAGTACACTACTTGACTCAGCAATAAATAATACATTTTTGTAATAATGTAAGTTCAAACTAATGAATTAATGAAACACTCTGACTTAACTGTATCAGGAGCAGAAAAGGGGTGAGATGTGTATTTAAATGTATGAGAATTGAATGCAGAATTTCAATAACAAAGTTAATAGGTAACATAAACAATTATATTAAGAGATGTAATGGAACAAATGTAATATTTGGTGATATAGAGGTTTAGCCTGGAGGAATCATCTGGACTAGACTAGACTCTAGATCTAGAGTGTCTTGAGCACTGGGCCCAGGGTAGAGTAGGACAGGGGCCTGGGGGCTGCCGGTATGTAGTGTGACCACCTCCAGCAACGGAACTTTTGGAAGAATGCACAAGCATCTCTTTAAACAACTTTTTAATGAGGGGTGCCTGGGTGGCTCAGTCGGTTAAGCATCCGGCTTCAGCTCAGGTCATGATCTGACAGTTTGTGGGTTCAAGCCCCACGTCAGGCTCCGTGCTGACAGCTCAGAGCCTGGGGTCTGCTTCAGATTCTGTGTCTCCCTCTCTCTCTGACCCTCCCCTGCTCGCACTGTCTCTCGCTGTCTCTCAAAAAAAAATTTTTTTTAATTAAAAAAAAATTTTTAAACCAACTTTTTAATGAAAAGAAAGAGGGTATGATATAGTGGATACAGGTTTGAATTTTGTCTGTCCATCTTCTTCTCACACTTATTCTGGAAATATGATATTCATTTTCTCAAAACATTTTTACTTCTCTGCTGTTGAACACACGGTCCCTACAGAAGATTATATTTTCTCATATGACCCTATTCTTTGGCCGCAACTAATGGGTCCAGATTTGACAGGGAAAGCAGGAGAGAAAAGTGGGAAGGAGACAGCAAAAGATAGAGCCAGAGTTGAGAGAGGAGAGAGAGAGAAGAGAGAGAGAAAGAGAGAGGCAGAAGATAAGAGAGAGAGAAAGAGAAAGTTGAGAGAAGAGACCAAGAGAAAAGGAGAGAGAGAGAGAGTGAGAGAGAGCAAGAGAGAGGAGCGGAGAGGAGAGGAGAAGAGAGGAGAGGAGAGGAGAGGAGAGGAGAGGAGAGGAGAGAGAGCACAATGTCCCTCAATGACTATGAAGAGTGCCAGCAAAATTAAAGTCCCTGTTTCCACTCATTTCTGAGGATCAACTTCATCCTTGCCTTTTTAGTAATTTGGTTGTAAATTTTATTTCCAGTGGAAAACCTCCCACATCCTTTAAACTTCTTTCACAGCTAGCTTGACTAGTTTTCTTTTCTATAGAGGCCGGTGACTGCTCTCCTAAAATGCCATTTTAGGGGTGCCTGGGTGGCTCAGCTGGCTGATCATTCAACTCTTGACTTAGGCTCAGGTCATGATCTCACCGTTAGTGAGATCAAGCCCTGCATCAGTGTGCTATCCGCAAAGAGCCTGCTTGGGATTCTCTCTCTTTCTGCTCCTCCCCACTTATGCTCTCTCTCTTTCAAAATAAATAAATAAACATCTTTCAAAGATGCCATTTTAGCATCCGCCCTTGTATGGGCTTTCAAAATTTCTCAGAGCCATCTCTTATTGCCTAGTGGGTGGTTTTTAAATGCAGTCTTTGCCATGATTGACAAGCAATCTCACGCTTGAGCCTGAGAGAGACCCTTGAATGACAAGGCAGGTGAAGAGCAGCTTGGAAAAAGGCTTTATATTGCGAGGAGACACCACGAAGGTAAGGAGAGGTGCCTTCCGCAATGCAGGGTCAGTGGACACAGGGTACTCTTCAAGAGCCCACCTGTCCCCAGGGGCACCGGGGTGGCTGGGTTGATTAAGCATCAGACTTCCGCTCAGGTCATGTTCTTGTGGTTCATGAGTTCGAGTTCAGCCCTGGGCTCTGTGCTGACAGCTCAGAGCCTGGAGTTTGCTTGGTATTCTGTGTCTCCCTCTCTCTGCCTTTCCCCTGCTCTGTCTCTCTCTCAAAAATAAATAAACTTTTAAATAAAGGGGGAGTTCACTTGTCCCTTCTCCTGCCCACTTCACCTCCTGTCTTCCTAAAATCTATTTGGAGATGAAATCTTCCCCAGCACCAGGCATGAAGTGGTGGGAATGGCCGGTTATATCCGACATGTTCTACGAGGAGTGGACTAACCGAGAAAAGGACTGAAAGAGGATCCAGACGGGAAGGGAAGAGTGCAGAGCAGCTGCAGATTCTGTTTCTTTCTGAAGGCTCAGCATCAAGAGAGAGGTGAAGAGAAGAGATGTCACATTTGGGGAACAGAGCTGTGGTAGAGGCAAACCTGCTGGAAATTATACTTTGGAGATTAGAAAAAACCAAAAAAGGAGGGGGACATCATGGATGCTGCAAAAGAAATTAAATCCATGCAGAGGATGGCGAGGGATGGGTCCAAAAGGAAATGAGGAGAAAGGAAGTGACAGATATGGAAGAGCTTGAGTGAAGATCACAGGGAGAAAAAAGCCAGAATACATAACGCATAAGCAACTATCAAAGGAGAAATACGACTCAATCTTCAGTTCTCTAAGTTAAAAAAAAAAAAAAAAGAAGCTCTAGACTGATTGCCAAGTTCCTGTTCTAAGCAAACCAGTATGAATATGTTCATTTAATTATAGAGTAATGTTTAAATTAAAAGGATCAATACACCTTATAAGCACTTCAGCGAAGGAAAAGGTTACATTTGAATGAAAGAACAAAAAAAGACAAAAAACAGGCTGGTCTCTGAGTTCTCAACTGTAGCATTAGTGGCACAAGACCATTGACAAAGCCCTGTGGAGTTTTGACCAAAAACTATGAGGATATAAGTTGTCTTTTATAAATAGAAGCAATAAAAATATGTTTATTAAATAAGAGCTTGGAGAAAAGTCCATGGAATATAATCCTTTGAAGAGTATATCCAACTAGTGGGAGGATACCAAAGCATCACAAGCTCAATGGCAGAAGAGTCCTCTCAATAAATGTGATGGGGTTTGGCCCCAAAACTGGGGAAACACAGCCCATATTTACCTAGTTATCTCCAGGGATAAGTGTAAAAGTCTTGTGGTAAAAATGAATCAAAAATCAAAACATCTGTTCCCTTAAACATAATGTAAAATTCATGATTTCGTGAAAAAATATCTGAGCTTAAGACATCACTAATGTTCATAAAGACCGAGCCACAGAAGGAGAAGGGAGAGTGGAAGGGTGTGTACTCAAAAGATTGTGTCCTTCTTGACTCTGAGAATTAGTTCATGTCAAGGGAAAGAGGGCTTTTGAAATATGAAAAGGTAAACATCAAAGAAAGCAAAAGCCAAGAAATCACGGTCTATAGAGCAAACGGGAGTAGCAAATGAAACCACATAAAACAAGATTTAAAAAGTATAAAATGATATGTCACAACATGAAATGGGCCTTTTGTGCTAACAAGTGGGGAGGTTAAGTACCTCTCTTAAAAGGCAGACTTCTAAGTTTGTTTTCCCCACATCTAGCCAATGACCGTCTATAAGAGAACACCTCAAAACAGAGATGGACAGAATTTAAAAGGTAAGATGCTGGACAAAGATAGACTGGCCAAGTTCAAACAAAAAGAGAAGGTGTGCAAGCCTAAATATTAGATTCCAGCCATCAGACAGAAACAGAGGGAGCAAAAGTTCACTTCTTTTGATGAATGGTACCTTTATGAGAGCTATAAATCAGCAAGCCAAATTCAGTAGCTCCTCTAAAAATTGGGCACACAGTAATGTTGGAAATATTAACACATTTCTCTGTTCATGACAGATTAAACAAGCAGAAAATGGGAGCATCTGCAGAAATAATAACAGTCATTCAATAGGGTACCACTGATGTCTCTCACAACTAAGAGTTAAACTTAGTATTCAGCTTTTGTAGAATATAGTTGTTGCTGTTGTTTTGTTTTTTTACTTTTTTGTTATTCTTTCAGCTTATTTATTTATTTTTGAGAGAGAGAGGGAGAGAGAGAGAGAAAGAGGAGAGAGAGAGAGAGCACAAGTAGGGGAGAAGCAGAGAGAGAGAGGCAGATACAGACTCCAAAGCAGGCTCCAGGCTCTGAGCTGTCAGCACAGAGCCTGATGCAGGGCTTGAACCCATGAACCATGAGATTATGACCTGAATCAAATCAGACACTTAACTGACTGGGCCACCTAGGCTCTCTGTTGTTGTTGTGTTTTTAATTGAACATTTTAGGTCACAGGAAACATCTCAAATTCTAAAACAAAACAAAACAAAACAAAAAAAGTATAGACTTCTCTCCTATCGCCTTTCTGACCAGAATAAAATAAAACTAAAAATAGCACTATTTCTATTAAGCCATAAAAGTAGACATTTTTAAAGTAGCCTTCCAAATAACTATGGACAAATTAACCGATTCCACAATTACAGAATATACTAATATAAACGGACTACTACATTTTATCACTCTGAGATTTTTTTCAACTTCATGTTTAAAAATAGGTCGGCTCAGATGTGTATGTCTTCTGTAGAGAAATAACTGGTAGGAAATACTTCAGCGTGTCTAGAGTGAGTAGCTTTGGGTATTTGTGTATGTAAATTTGCTTGTATGCATTAATTGTTTTTCTGCATGGAATAGGTACTTGTTAGAAGTCAGGCTTTACATTATTGAAGTTAAAAAGGTATTTGCAGGGGAATTGCAAACTCTCATATTACTGTTAAGGTGGAAGATAGAAGTTATCTTTAATTTTTTTAATGTTTATTATTTTTGAGGAAAGAAAGAGACAGAGCATGCATGGGAGAGGGGCAGAAAGAGAGGGAGACAGAATCCGGAGCAGGCTCCTGGCTCCAAGCTGCTAGCATAGACCCCGATGCGAGGCTTGAACTCACAGACCTCGAGTTCATGACTGGAGCTGAAGTTGGATGCTCAACTGACTGAGCCACCCAGGCGCCCCTGGAAGATATTTTTAGATAAGACACACCCCTCTTGCAGTTCATATTTGAAGCAAATATATACCCAATTCTCCTAGAATCAGCAAACTAATCCCAATATAAGAATTTTGAGAAATGTTAAATTTTCTGTTAAGCTAAGTAAACTGTTAAGACCTTTTTGTAAGGACAAGACTAACCTAGAATTGCATATTTCTTTTTCCTTAAATTGGATTTATGCTACTCTGTGCCTAAAATATGTTTGTTTGCTCTTAAGAGATAAATGTGTGACCTTATTCTGACTTCTGTTGGAATGCCAGATTACACTTGGAAAGACAGCCTTCTTTGCTAAAGCACTACTGCTATTTGGAATCAGAGAATTCTTTTTTTTTTTTTTTGTATTGTGTACTTTTATTTTTGAGAGAGAGCGAGTGAGGGAGGGGCAGAGAGAGAAGGAGGCACAGAATCTGTCACAGAACTGTCAGTCCAGAGCCCAACATGGGGCTGGAACTCATAGACAGCGAAATCATGACCTGAGCAGAAGTGGGACGCTTAACCGACTGAGCCATCCAGGTGTCCCATGAAACCAGATAATTCTTAATTAGGAACATTCGTGGGGATGTCCTGTGTACTACAGGATGTTTAGGACCACCTGTGGCCTCTCCCTACTAGATTCCAGTAGCACCCTCCTTCCCCACTCATTGGTGACAACCAAAAATGTATTTAGAGATTCCCAAATGTCCACCTGGAGGCAAAAATCACCCCTGGTTGAGGATAGACTCTCAAGAATGGAACTGAAGTGGATGCTAAATTAATAGCATCCCATAAGGCTAACTCCGCCACACTTTATGAGAACACTGTTGAAGACGGGTTGGATTACTTGGGCTCTGGAAACCAGATCACATCCGTGCGTGAGGGAGGACATTTTCCCTGAAGCGAATTGAAGTCCAGTTACCATCTCCAGCCCGATGTGGCTCTGCTCTGTGGGGCCAAGGGCCACCAGACCCCTTTCCAAATGCTAAGGAAAGGTTAGGAGTTGGGGTCGCCAGTGGAGGAAAGTGGTTCCCATCAACGCTGCAATCACATTAGGGTCAGCGACACTGGCAGCTACATGAGAGCAGGAGAGGGAAGATGGGACAGTCACAGTTGTCAACTTTCAGCCACACATTCTTGCAGTAGCTGAGAGATGGGTTCATGAAGCAGTAGAGGGGTCCTGGACCAGGCATTAATAGCAAATGCTAAATCCACACATTTTACCACCAGCTCTACGTGGTTCTGACTCTTACCTTGTTTCCATCTAGCTTCTTCCAAACTCTGATTGGTCACAAGTTCTTGGAAAACTTGTAAGAACAGCATGAATTTGCACCCCTGCTGGTGTATTTGATCCCAAAGCCTTAACTGATCTCATCCCTCCTTCTCCTACCTCCTATTTATGGGTATAAATAGATACGGGGGTACCAAGAGATATCCCAGTGGGTCATTTCCCTGAGTGTCTTATTTAAAAGCAATTTTACCTTCCCATACTGATCAGGTCACAGCCCTTCTCAAGGTACATAGCTGTAGCTTTTCTTTGGGTGCTGGTCTAGGGGTGCAAGAAACCGCAAGTCACTATATGGTACCTAGAGTTTTAAGCTTAGTGAGACTCTTTAGTTTGTCCCAGGAACCAGGACCATGAGACTTGCAGACTCAAGAGAAGGACAGCACAAATTCTTCAAGAGGGTCGCTGGGAATGATAGTCATAGAAGACACAGCTTCTTCTATTGCTTGGTTTCTGGACCCATGTAGTCTATCTATTGAAGACCTAGCATCAGAGGAAAAGCCCCATCCTTAGAAACGTAGAATCATCTCAAAGCTGGTGTCTCAGTTGGGTTTTCAAGAGGCCTTATCCTGTCCCATCCCAGCTGGCAGCTTCTGGGTAACACAGTATGTGGTAAGACCAGGGGATCTTATGCTCCCGAGCCCACTGCCTCCTTGGATGGAGTAGATGCTGTACAAGAGTACGTGTATCAAGATCAAGCCTTTTGTGAGCTTTTGGAGTAACAGCGCTGGCTGAGAGACTGCAGGAAGGAAAAGCGAGCTGTTATCTATAATACATGTCAGTTGTGGTTAAGATGAATTACTCTTTCCAGAGTAGTGGGGCCCCTGCGTAACCCAACAGCCAACAGCCAACTTATCCATGGGATAGTGCCATATAGGTACTCTGCTTTGGTCTCTTACTGGCAGTTGGATATTCAGCAGTAAAAGTCCAACTTGGCAAGTTTCATTCTTGGAGCGATGGAGCCAGCATTGTGGGGCCCATGCCTACTCGCCATTTCTACTATCATGGCATCCCCATTCATAAGCTCATTGTCTAAATAATGGAGTGGCCAAGGACAGAGGTCAGTTGTCATTAACTGGCCAAGTCAACATACCCAGTTGGGAATTCAGCGCCTGTTCCTCAGTGGATGTTGTATGGTGGGAATAAATGCAACACAAAGTCATCACACTTGGTTTTCACTCATATGTATCCACCCACATGCTTCTTTTCCAGACCTCTCTCTTTTTCCAGTCTTGCTTCCTCTAGGCCACTGACCAACCAGCTAAACCACTTGCCATTGACCACAGGTCCACATTCCAACCTCAGATCCATGATCTCTCTACACAAAGAGGATGGCCAGAGTACCACCTGAAGCTCTGACCAATGGGAAGACTTATTCTTGTTTTTGTTCTGGGAGTCCACCCCTAACTGGAGCTATCATGTAGAATTCTATTTCCAGTTCACACAAACCTACTGAGCTGACTCTACCTGTATATCCAATACAGGAGTTTTCCTCCTCTGCCTGCTGGACATTGGGAGTGATCTGTGAGGCCAAAGGTATGAGATGGAGAGGTGTGGGCATAGTAGAGAAAGGGACATAGAGGTCTAGTGTCTGTGCCACCCGTGCTTTCTGGACCTGTTCCAGCTCAATCCAGAATGTACCACTTATGCCTTGAAGTGGCGTCCTCAGCTTTATGACTTGGTGGGTCTGACAGTACCTAGTTCATTATGTGCAGTTCTGGCTTTATGGCCATTGGATGTTCCATGTTTAGATTTTCTGTCTCTATCTGCAATCAGGAGCACATCAGCTTGTTTGTGGTTCTAAGGGTGTATAGTTTTCTGTTGCATAACTTTATTCAAGAACCCACACATTTATAAGAAACCCTATCAGTGTAATATTGGGGCTTATTAGAGACTTCACAACGCATCCCAAGTGGGCAGGACTGATCATGCTGCTGGCTGAATCTGCTTCAGAGGTCTTTTTGCTCTGGGCCCCCTAAAACTATCAGCCTTAGCAATATCAAAGAATGGGTCAGAGCAGAATTCCCGAGTGTATAAGGCGCTGTGTCTAAAACCTGAAGAAGCCACCTAAGTCCTGTGTTTCTTTCTTAGCACACAGGGAAATCACATGCTCTTTATTTCGGAAGGGATGACTCATTTGTTCCAGAACATGGGGTCTCTAAATATCTAACTGATATATCATGCCTCTAAATCTTTATAGGGCCTATCTCCCTCCTTCCAGAGTGCATGTGTCTTAACACTTCTTGCTCATCAGGTCCAGCTTACATGATATCAGCAATATGGGCTAATATGGTGTTCTACAGAACGTCCAAATAGCCCAGAGCCTTTCAACAGTATCGTGACAGAGAGAAAGAGAATTAACATATCTCTGGGGCAAGGCCATGAATGTATACTGCTATTCATCCCATATGAATGCAAATTGCTTCTGTCCTATTTGATGGGTAATGAAAAGAATGCATTTGCCAGATCAATAGCTTCATGCCACTGACCAGAGTCTGTAATAAAGATACCACTTCCAGCACAGCACCTGCGATTGGGGGTACCACATGGTTAAGTCTGCAGTTGTACTATTCTTTTCCATGATCCAACTGGGTTTTGCATGACCACTACCCCTGTGTCCTTGAAATCTTTGAGGGTGACACAAATCTACCTTCCTCCAGAGATAAGTTTTACATTTGCCATCTTGGCTAGGGTGGAGGTCATTTCAGGGTTTTCTATTGGGCCCTTTTTTTACTACAGTAGCTCTTTGTAATATATAGTTTGAGTTTTGCTGGGAGCCGCATCGGCCTTGCTGGATGACACAGTCACAGTGAGGAAATGGCAGACGTTTGCACAGCTCCTGCCATGAGAGCCAAAACTGGTGTCTCCTTCTACTACTACTGCTCATGTTGAAAATAAGCTTGTTGTCATTGATTAGGCCTTACAGCATTCCAAATCAGACCGATATTCCCCACACAGTTACCCCCTAAGAAAAAACATTTTTCCATCCCTGCATAAGGGATTTTAGATCAAAGCACTATAAATGTTTGACAGAAAGCTCTTCTAATGAGCCTTGTGGACCCAAAACATAGACATGAAGGGGTTAAAAACACAAGAATTGCATTTAAATCTGGTCTGGAGAAAAAAAGCCTAATTGGAGATAAAAAGTAGAAAACAAGGACAGAACATAGTCCCTTCTTATGGTCTACATTTTACAAATACCCTCCCTTGTACTGACTTCAGTTATGAGGTTGGATAAACATGTGGGAAACTCAGGTGCAAGGCCAGCACACACGGGGCCCCCATTGTGCTTGCATCAAAGAAAGGGCTTGCTCAAGCAACTTGTTAACAAGGATTCTTTCTCTTGTAGTTTATGAGCCTAATAAAGTAACTCCCAGCCTATCTATACAATTTAAACTATGTTTTAATCTTAGCTTTACTAACTTAAATAATATGCATGTTATTCTGTTTTTTATTAAAAACATCCTGTTATATTCTTGGTTATAAGATTTACCCAACCTCACTGTAAGTGCGTAACATGACTTGGTTGTAATTTGTTCATTAAAAACAAAGTCATAATTATTGGCAGAAAACCAATTCATGCAAAATAAAATAGGTTTGTTACTTCCTTAATCTTGGGAACTGATGCAAAAGTGAATGAGATAGTTCTACAAAAATACTTCTACAAAACTTGTTTCTGTACACTTTCAATGATTAAAACATCTTATCACAAAAAATTAGTCACTGTAAAAAATTTCTATTTTCTGATGTCATGTTATTGCTTGACCTATAAATAAAGACACAAAAACAGACAGAGCAGAAATGCCTGCTTGGTGGTCAGAAAGGAAACTCAGGGCTCTCTTACTCTCTTTTGCTGACACCATCCATCCTTCAAGGAACCCTGGACCTGCTGGAGCTGGACTCAGGCAGTTATTGGTCAAGGAACTGGTGTAAGGGCTTTGCCAACATCTTATGTTATGTTATGTTATGTTATGTTATGTTATGTTATGTTATGTTATCTTATCTTATCTTATCTTTAGAGAGGGTGTGTGTAAGTGAGGGAGAGGGGCAAAGAGAGAGAGAGAGAGAGAGGGAGAGAGAATCTTAAGCAGGCTCCATGCTGAGCATAGGACTCAATCCAATGATGTGAGGCTCGATCCCATGACCTGGGATCATGATCTAAGCCAAAATCAAGAGTCAGCCATTCAACCAACTGAGTCACCCTGGCACCCCCACCAACATCTTAATATGTCAATTCCCATTATATATTCAAGAACTAGGAAGATGTCCACTGGATGTATTAGTAGGCACCATGAGATGAACCTAGAGCAGTATTCTACTTATTACATGACTCCTCTATACCTTTATTCAATCAAAGCCAACATGATGCTTTGGTTTGTTTGGTGGCAGTGTTGATTTAAATCTTATTTCCCACAACATCCAAATGGTTGTTGGGGGTTGGTTCCCTTTTCACCACTGTGTTATATTACCTGAGTAAAACCAATGACCCCTTCAGAACAACACTGGGGGAACCAATGCCATATATATTTACCATGATATTGGACAATCTTTGCTTATGCAGATTCAATCTTTTCTTCAGTTAATGGGCTGAGGCACTGAGAACTAGCTCAGTTCTGGAAACTGGGGAAGAGAACTTCCCTTTGGGGTAACTGGCACTGGCCTTCTGTTTATCTATTCTTGATGTACTTTGATTATATTTATTATACAATTTCCTAATCTTGCCCATTTCTCTTGCCCCGAGGAAGACCAGGATCTGTGAACTATCTTCTGGGCTGCCATTCTGAGCTTGCTACCTTTTTGGTGAGCCTGTCCAAGGTGTTTCTGGTGATTAGTAGTTTTTTCCTGGTCTCTAGGGTCTTATTATCTCTACTGTGACTAGGGAGACCAAGTCTGAAATAGCATCTCCCACCATTAGGTCATACTTCCAGAGGCCAGTTACCCCTGAGTTCCTCAACAATCCCAACGCACTCACATTAGTGCATTTTTTATCATGTCAGTAAACGGTGTGGCTTCCAGGCACTCTGGAAGAGCACAGAGTCTGTATTTTCTGGTCTTATATAGTAGAGCCATTCTAGCATGCTCACTTCCTTGCATCTTTGATCCCTTCCTCAACAGTCTACTGTTTATTTTAATGCAGACTGTTTTTATTTAGTGCAGGTCATCCATTGGCTCTTGTCTAATGTTTAAGCTGAATAAAACTGTCCTAATAGTCTCTGAAACAAGCTTTCTAGTATCCAAGTGAAAGGGGGGTTGCTTTTGATTCTCATTCTTATGTCAACAGCTAAGGAAAGAGTGGATGTGGATGTAGAATAGCAGGAAAATTATTAGGCAGGAATTTGGGGGCCTGGAATCTAGGTTCCATCTTAGCCAAATCGAGGCCATGTGGTACACTGAATATGTTGGGTGGGTATGGGGAAAGAAACTTGAAGTCAGAAATACCTGAGATAGAATCAGAGCCCCATGACTTTTCAGCCGCATGACTCTGAAAAAGCATCAAAGTTTTCTGTGCTTCAAGGTTCTCATCATGAAAATGAAAATGAAATAATTCTCAATCTCAACTACGTATTAGAATCACCAAGGTTTGGGGGTTGTTTTGTTAGTTTTTAGAAATGCTTGTTCTACACTTGACCAATTGAATTAGAGTCTCCCAGATGACAGCTGAGGACCAGCATCTTTTAAATCCCCCCCCCCCCCCCCCTTATCCTGCACAGAGGTTGAGATGCATGAGAAAGGTTGAGAACCACTGGCTAGATAATCTGTGAATGCCCACATTGATGCACTCTAATGTGTCAGATAACCCAAACACATCTACCTGTGGCTTTGAAAGGTGTACTGTAGGCCCCATCTCAAAATAAGGAAAAGAAAATTCTACCCTCTGAATTTGTTTCATGTTTTCAGTGACATGTTTTCAGTCTTGAGTCCACAGCTAGTGAAAGAAGTCGTTGAAGCTGGCTGGAGGACAGGACTACTTTGTCCTGGGGTGAAGTCTGATGGGGCCAGTAGCCTTTTCTTATCTATGTGGTACTTCATGGAAATGTGCCCTGTTAACATCAAAGCTAAACATTTCACTTGAATTCATATTTCAGAATGATAACTGCTGGATATCTGTTCCCCATAGAATTTCAGATTTTTTTTTTGTTCTCTGATCTACTTTTCCTCAAAACTACCATCTGTCATTTGTCTGCAGCCCTTAAAAAAACTAGAGCCATGTGCTACTTCCACAGCATCCTGGCTTCCCAACAACTCAGAGTTTGGCCGTGCTCTGGGTGAGTCAGGGATTTGCATTTCTGCCCAAGAAGATTGGAGCTGGGGAACACCCTCTACTCATTGCCTATGGAATCAACTCCACCTGGGTTAACTGAAGAGATTTGGGTCTTAAGCTAACAATCCAATGTGTCACAGCCACTTGAGGCAAAGTACAGCTAATAACAGCGGAAGTAGAAGTCTTGACCAATGCATTGTCTGGGAATCTCTACCTTGTGAGGAAACTATGTAAGTATGAAGGCTACTTTTCTTTCTTCTTTTTAGGGAGAGAGAGCATGTGAATGCGAGTGGGGTAGAGGGACAGAGAGAAAGAGGGAGAATCTTAAGTAGGCTCAACGTTCAGTGCAAAACCCAACATGGGGCTTGATCCCAGGACCACAGGATCATGACCTGAGCTAAAAGCAAGAGTTAGATGTTCAACCAACTGAGCCACCTAGGCACCTCCAGGCTACTTTCATTAACAAAGCAATATCAAATTATTTTCTTTGCTCTTTTTGAAAATAAAGGGCATATAGGTTTCAAACTATCACCAGGGGTCATGGTTTGTATGAAATCTCCACAGTGGCCTTTAATTCCAATATTTTTGTTGGGACCAAATTGCATAAACATCTTGGTGTTGCATGCAGGCAGCTAAACTGTATACACTTGGCTTCTGTCTGAGCAAAACGTTGCTGGTAAATGGCCAGAAGGCAGGCCAAGTGCTTCAGGAAGAGAAAACATGAGCAGAACAGAAATTCAAAAATAGCCTAATTTAGTTATTATTTAATGCTTTGCATTTGCATGCAGCAGTTTAAAAATTTAAGATGCATCAGTGGTCAAGAAAACCAACAATATTTCTTTAATATTTTAGAACCTGAAACCACTTAGCAGTAAGGGAAAGGCCTCCTATTAAGCAATGTGTTGACTCATGGAGAAAAAAGCCAAATTTCCAGTGTTAGGGAAACCAGCCACCCACTTGCTGTTAAGAGAGACACTAGTCAAAACCACCAGGCTAGAAAGTGGTTCCAAGCTTACAGTAGTGATGACTCCCCCTTCTCTTTCTTTTCCTGATCTTATTTTCGGTTAAGGGGCTTCCTAGTTCCTGAAGATTGTTCCCTAGCTATGGGTGGATCTTACTTCTGGGTCCTTGATCTCTGCTGACTTTGCGGAGCTGGGGAAGAAGGAGTCCTCACCCCCTGGATTCTCTGAGCTCTCTTACACTCAGTCTTTCCTACTCCTGCTGCCTCCTAAACAGAAACAACAGACCCCACATGGAGTTACTTATGTTAAGCCCCACTGTGACTTAACATATAACCTAACTGCAGTTTCAGCCTATCCCAGGAGTGGAATTTAAATCAATCAGTCTGGAATTTTGTGGTCAGCACTAGCGAGGTGATCTATAGGATTGGACCCCTCGTCTGCCCCCTAGGGAAGATGACCTTGCCTGAAAAAATCCTTTGTTTTCTTTGGCTAATAATTTCCTTGTCCCACCCATGACCACATATAAGATTTGGCCCAACTTCTCAGAGTGTCTTCTATTTGTCAGATGGTATGTTGCCCAATGTGAATCATTGAATGAAGCCAACTAGTTATTTAAATGTACTCAGGTGAACTGTGTTTTATCACATTCCCAAACTTCCACCTAATGCTCTATTGCGGAGCTAAGTGTACTTAGATCCTTGGGTGGATCTAAATTACTTAGCCTTTGACTCCTCCCAACTGGTAGGCTTCAAGCCAGAAATACCAAGACGTAAAACCCATATGCACTCTACGTTCTGCCTCATCCTGTCTTCCCCTCAAACACATGGTTCAAGAGTTTTTACCAGTTGTAGTATAATAAAAAAATATATTTGGTCTTTGCCCATGGTTCTTGGCACAGACCTCCTAAACCTCTTGGAATTTCGCAACTGATAAGAGGGTCCTTTGTTATTCAGAACAAGTCCCCTTTGACCAGACCTGAGTTTATGCTCTTGAGGTGAGTCAAGGTGGGCCCCCCTAGGTAGCTTCAGAATGAGGACTGATCACCAGAGAAACAATCACACCATTAGGGATTAGAACTATCAGCCCCATGACCTACCTAGGGGGAGGGTGAGAGGGCTGGACATGGAAATCCATCCCCATTTTCAATGATTTAATCAACTGTGCCTATGCCGTGAAATTTCCATTAAAGAAATATTTAGAATGATGAGTTTGGGAGTAACTTCCGGGTTGAACACATCATCATGGGTGAATGGTATGTTCAGAGATGGCATGGAAGTTCTTCACCACCTCCCCCTGGAACCTACTCTATAAACATCTTCCATCTGGCTGTCCCTGCCCTGTATCCTTTCTAAGAATCTGGTAATCATAAGTAAAGCATTTTGCTGAGTCTAATAAGAGTCATTCTAGTAAATTGTCAAGCCCTGGATCATAGGAACCCTTGATTTGTAGTCATCTGGGTAGAAGGTAGGATAGCCTAGGGACCTTTTTGTGACTGGCATCTAAAGTGGGGGCAGATTTGTGGGATTGAGCTCCTAATCTCTAGGGTGTGTGCTTGGGCTCAGAATTGAATTAAATTGTGGGACACTGAGTTGGTATCAGAGAATTGGAGAATTGGTGGTAGAATAATAGATTTGAACTTGAGAAAACCACACACTGACTGAGAGAAAAATCTTTGTCTTCACCTAAGAAGTATGACAGTTGACAAGGTATCCCCCCAGCCCCTGCCTTTGGATTCTGTGCCACTGCTGAGGAATACGGTTGTCAGCTGACATCACAAGCTATTTGGGCTGTTTAAAGGAAAGTGCATTTAAAATGTGTTACTTGACCAAAGCATTGCCTTGGAATATCTACTTTGTGGGAAACCAA